>NC_045447.1:107350319-107389372 GCF_002776525.5 Piliocolobus tephrosceles | reverse complement strand
AAGTTTCTCCCTGTCTATGACTTATCTTTTCGTTTTCTTTTGAAAAGTTGAAGTTTTCATTTTGATGAAGGTTAATTTGATGAAGGTTAATTTATTTTCTTTCATGGTTTATGCGTTTGTATTAAATCTAAGAAATCTTTGCCTGACCTAAGGTCAAAAATATTTTATTTTTTGCTTTCTCTTAGAACAAAGACCTGCAACTACAGCCCTCAGTTTGGTAAACAAAGTTTTACTGGAACACCACCTATTTTTGTAAAGAAGGTTTTATTGGAACATAGCCGCACCCATTTGTTTGTGTATTATCTATGACTGTTGGTGCTACAATGGCACCTTTTTATTCTATACCTTTCCCCCATTGACTTGATATATACATCTGGATTCTCATTTCAGTTCTATTGGTCTGTATGTCTATCCCTGTGCCAGTAACACACTGTCTTTATTATTGTAACTTTATGCTGACTCTTCATTTTAGATAATATTCATTTTTTTCAAAAGGGTTTTTGTTATTCTAGGTCTGTTGCCTTTCATTGTGTTTTAGAATCAGCTTGGCAATTTCCACATTAAGCCTGTTTGGACTTTTACTGAGGACATATGAAGTCTATAGATCAATTTGGCACAAATTGACAACTTGACAGTGTTGAGTCTTGTCTTAGTCCATTAATGTGTCTATTAAAAAAAACCTGAGACTGGGTAATTTAAAAAAAAACCAGAAATTTATTTCTCACAGATCTGGAGGCTGAATGTCCAAGATCAAGGCGCCAGCATGCTTGGTGTCTGGTGAGGGTTGCTGTCCCTGCTTCCAAGATAGTGTTGAATGCTGTGTCCTCTGGAGGGGAAGGGACAGGAGGGCAAACCCCTGTGTCTTCACACGATGGAAAGACAGAAGAGAACAAACTACTCTCTGAAGTCCTTTGATGAGGTTTCTAATTCCACCCGTGAGGCTCTGCCCTTATAACTTAATCAGCTCCCCCTTTCACTTATTAATATGGTGAATTACATTGATTTTCAAATATTAAAACAATCTTGCATTCATGGGATAAACCTCACATGATCATGACATGTTTTAGTTTTTCTCTATGGATGGATTCAAACTGCTAACATTTTATTAGGGATTTTCTGGCAATAAACATGTATCTGTAATTTTCTTATAATGCCTCTGTTTAATTTCGGTATCAAAATAATGCTGGTATCGGAACTCAGAAAACACTACCCCAAATGAAGCCCTCAAAATAGCCTCAAAAGCAAAAGTTTTCTCTAACTCTGTCCTGACCTCCTATTTCTCAGTCCCATTCTCCCCCAAGGCTAACTATAGAAACTAAAATCTCTCTTCCCCAAGGCAGGTCATGAAAACCAGAATGCCTTTTCCCCAAAGCCAGCCATGAAACATAAAAATATTGCTGTAACATTCCTTCTGCCTTTCTGTGTAAAAATTGGCCATAAAGAAATAATCTGACCTTGTTTGACTGTAGGTCATAAGACCCCCATTCCAGAGAGGTTCGTGCCCCACACCCCAAAGAAAAAAATACATACTCAGAGAGGCCAAGAGGAATTTAGACAAATAGACCTCACTGGGTTTTCCCACTCAGTCTGTTAGCAGTTGATCATACCCTTTTAGTCCAATTCTATTTTACATGGCTGTCCCTACTTTGTTAAACCTAAACACAAAAATGGACAATTTCCCCTGCATCTTTGGGCCTTCATTCTAAAGATTTATGTGTATACACATTAAATAAATGTGTATGCCTTTTCTCTGATTAACCTGCCTTTTGTGAATTAATTTTTCAGAGAAACTTCGGAAGGAAAAAGGGAACTTTTCTCTTAACTCTGAAAGTCTAATGCTCTGAGCAGAATGATCAAAGCTCTGCTCTTCTGGAAGCCACAGTTAGGGGAATCCAGGACCTGAGCAGCTGGCAGAAGAGTAAGATTTTCTTACCAGCCAGACTCTGACCTCTCTCTCTGTACAATCTGGTCAAGTGGATAGTAAAAATCAGCTTCCTCTGCAAAACTTTTCGTTAATGGAATAAAAGGATTTGTGTGTGATTAATCTTGGTGTGTTGACTCTGGTGTACTTTTTGGTACTTTGTGGTCATATTGTTTGATACCTTTATGCCTCCAAATCATCTTTTTCCCTTTGTCTTTGTCTGTCTGTGTTATTGTATCTTAAAGAGAGGTACCAGAGGGGTTTCCCTCTCATCTTGTCTTATTTCCTCAAGAGTTTCAATTGTGATCAAGTGGAGCGCTCTCTCGGTCTCTGCCACCCAGTGGGAGAGGGGCATGATTTTTGAGTCATGTCAGGCAGCCAGTATAAAAATGCCTGGAAACCTGAGACTTTTTGTTCCAAATGTGCCAAGCTCTTGGGAGAATTTGTCTATCTTAGCCTCTTCCCTCAAGTGGCGGGGCGCCAGGGAGGCGGATCTTTGAGATTGCTCCTTCTCTGAAGAGGCTATTGGATTTAGCTGCTATGGGAATAAGTATGCCATTGGAAATTCTAATTGTTAGTGACCAGAAGATGAATCTTTTAAATTAGACTCCTAAATTTGAAAAATATATATTTTAGAAATTTCTTATTGTAAACAATTGATGGGAAAATCAATTTTTTAAATAGACATGTAATAGTGTCATGGCTAACCTTAAAAATTCTCTTTACTAAATTAAAGAACAAAAATCTGACTTAAAACAAAGTTTAAAATCCTACACTCAAACTGCCTGCTTTAGAATCCCTGCAAGATTAGCAATAAAAGCCACTCTGCCTTGTGACCTAAGTTAACATTCTGTGCTTTCATTGCCACTTCTTGGGTTCTAGATATAAAATCATATCATCAGCAAACAAGAATAATTTGACTTCCTCTTTACCAACTTGGATGCTTTTTATTTCTTTTTCTTGCCTGATTGCTCTAGCTAGGACTTCTAGTACTGTGTTGAATAGGAGTGGTGAAAGTGGACATCTTTGTCTTGTTCCAGTTCTTAGAAGAAATGCTTTCAACTTTTCCCCACTCAGTATGTTGTTAGCTTGGGGTTTATATATGTCCTTTATTATTTTGAGGTATGTTTCTTCTAAGTCTAGCTTGTTAAAGATTTTTATCATGAAGGGATGTTGAATTTTACCAATTTTTTTCCTGCATCTATTGAAATGATCTTATGGTTTTTGTCTTTATTCTGTTTATGCAATGTATCACAATTATTGGTTTTGCATATATTGAACCATCTTGCATCCCTGGTATACAACCCATTCGATCAGGGTGTATTATCTTTTTGATGTGGTCTTGAATTCAGTTTGCTAATATTTTGTTGAGGACTTTTG
This sequence comes from Piliocolobus tephrosceles, assembly GCF_002776525.5. Classification (NCBI taxonomy): domain Eukaryota; kingdom Metazoa; phylum Chordata; class Mammalia; order Primates; family Cercopithecidae; genus Piliocolobus; species Piliocolobus tephrosceles. Next base: position 107,386,071 of record NC_045447.1, on the reverse strand, counting down.
CATCTGTGTTCATCAGGATATTGGTCTGTAGTTCTGTAGTGTTCTTTTTTGTTGTGTCCTTGTTTGGTTTTAGTATCAAGGTGATACTGCCCTCATCAAATGAGTTATGGAGAATTCCCTCCTCCTGGATTCTTTTGAAATAATTTCAGGAGATTGATATTAGTTCTTCTTTGTACATTTGGTAGAACTTGGCTGTGAATCCATCTGCTCCTGTACTTTTCTTTATTGAAAGACTTTTTATTACTGATTTAATCTCACTACTTGTTATTGGTCTTTTCAGGTTTTCTAGGTTTTCTATCTCTTTCTGGTTCAATCTTGAGAGGTTATATGTTTCCAGGAATTTATTTATTTCCTCTAGTTTGTAAGCATATAGTTGTTTGTAATAGTCTCTGATGATTTATTTTTTTCAGGAGACCAGAGTCTTATTATTACTCAAATCTCAAATCAGTCTCCCTGAGCATTTGGGGATCAGTTTTTAAGGACAACTTAGTGGGTGGGGAAGGTCAATGAGCTGGAAGTGCTGATTGCTCAGGTCAGAGATAAAATCATAGAGTTGACTCTTCTTGTGCAGAGTCAGTTCCTGGGTGGGGGCCACAAGATCAGATGAGCCAGTTTATTGATCTGGGTGGTGCCAGTTGATCCATTAATTGCAGAGTCTGCAAAATATTTTAAGCACTGATCTTAGGAGCAGTCTAGGGAAGATCATAATCTTGTAACCTCCAGCTGCATGACTCCTAAACCATAATTTCTAATCTTGTGGCTAATTTGTTAGTCCTGCAAAGACAGTCTAATCCCCAGGCAAAAGGGGGATTTGCCTTGGGAAAGGCCTGTTATCATCTTTGTTTTAAACTATAAACTCAATTCCTCCTAAAGTTAGTTCAGCCTATGCCCAGGAATAAACAAGGATGACTTGGAGGTTAGAAGCAAGATGGAGGTGGTTAGGTCAGATCTCTTTCACTGCCTCGGTTACAATTTTGCAATGGAGGTTTCAATCCCTCCATTTGGGTTTTATAACACCTTAGTCTTAAGGTGTTGGATAAAGAAGACAGAAAAAGGACAAAATCTGCTCTAACTTCTTCCTGCTGACCAGGGGTGTAGTAGGGATAGGTGTTGACCCAAAGCTGAGAGGAGTGGAACTGCTTTGCAACTGTCTGAGCATACTCATGCAGGCCAGGCTGGGGTTCCAAGGCTTGCATGATAAAGGTGTTAGTGTTGTAATCTGATGATCTTTTTTATATTTTTGTGTTACCAGTTATAATATCTCTTTTTGTCATTTCTGATCTTGTTTGTTTGGGTCTTCTCTGTTGGCTAGTTTAGCTAGTGGTTTATCAATTATGTTTATCTTTTCAAAGAACCGACTTTCTGCTTCATTGATCCTTTGTATTTTCTTTAGTCTCTATTTCATTTAGTTATGCTTTGTTCTTTCTTTCCTTCTGCTAATTTAGGGTTTGGTTTGTTCTTCCTTTTTTAGTTCTTTGAGGTGCATCATTAGATTGTTAATTTGTAATCTTTCTACTTTTTTGATGTAGGCATTTAATGCTATAAATTTCCCTCCTAGCACTGTTTTGCTGTATCTCAAAGGTTTTGGTATATTGTGTTTCCATTTTCATTTGTTTCAAGAAATGTTTTGATTTTAATCTTAATTTCTTCATTAACCTCATGGTCATTCAGAAGCATGTTTTTTATATATAATTTTTATGTATTTGTAGTTTCCAAAGTTCCTCTTGGTATTGATTTCTAGTTTTATTCTACTGTGGTCTGAGAAGATACTTGATATGATTTTGATTTTTAAAAATTTATTGAGACTTTTTTGTGGCCTAACCTATGGTCTATCTTGGAGAATGTTCCATGTGCTGATGAAAAGAATGTATACTCTGCAGTTGTTGGCTTAGAATGTTCTGTAAATATGTTAGGTTCACTTAGTCTAAAGTTCAGGTTTAGTCCAGTGGTTTTTTTGTTGATTCCTTGCATAGGTAATCTGTCTGCTGGGGTGTTGAAGTCCACTACTATTTCTGTATTATGGTCTATCTCTCTCTCTTTAAGTCTAGTAATATTTGTTTTATGAATCTAGTGTTCCAGTATTGGGTACATATAGATTTAGAATTGTTATATCCTCTTGCTGAATTTATTTATTTATTTTTTTTTTTTTTTGAGACGGAGTCTTGCTCTTATCACCCAGGCTGGAGTGTAGTGGCATGATCTCAGCTCACTTCAGCCTCTGCTTCTCAAGTTCAAGTGATTCTTGTGCCTCAACCTCCTGAGGATTACAGGTATGCATCACCACACCTGGCTAATTTTTGTATTTTAGTAGAGATGGGGTTTCACCATGTTGGCCAGGCTAGTCTTAAACTCCTGACCTCAGGTGATCCACCCACCTCAGCCTTGCAAAATGCTGGGATTACAGGCATGAGCCACTGTGCCTAGCTGAATTGATTTCTTTATCATTATAGAATGTTGTCTTTTTTTTTTTTTTTTGCTGCCTTTGACTTAAGGGCTGTTTTATCTGTTGTAAGTATAGCTACTGCTGCTCATTTTTGGTTTCTGTTTGCATGGAATATCTTTTCTCCTTTACTTTCAACCTATATGTGTCTTTACAGATAAGGTGAGTTTTGGGTTTCTTGTAAGCACCATATAGTTGAGCCACTTTTTAAAATCCATTCATCCAGTCTGTCTTTTATGTGGAGACTTTAATTCATTTACATTCAGGGTTATTGTTGCTATGTGAGGTTTTGTTTCTGTCATGTTGCTAATTGTTTTCTAAATTTTTGTTTTTTTCTTTTTCTCTTACTGTTTGTTATTGTGGTTTGGGGTAATTCTGTAATGGTGCCATTTGATGATTTTCTCTTCCTCCTTTGTGTGATTGCTTTACCAGTCAGTTTTATACTTTCATGTGTTTTAATCATGGTAAGTATTATCTTTTCACTTCCATGTTTAGGGCTCCCTTGAGCATTTCTTGAAGGTCCAGTCTATTGGTGATGAATTCGCTCAGCATTTGCTTGTCTGGGAAAGACTTTATTTCTTCTTCATTTATGAAGGTTAATCTTGCTGGATGTAGTATTCTTAACTGATTTTTTTTTTCTTTAGGACTTAGAATGTATTATCTCATTTTTTTCTGGCCTGTAAGGTTTCTGTGGAGAAGTCTGCTGTTAGTTTGATGGGCTTTCCTTTATAATGACTAGATGCTTTTCTCTTGCTGTTTTTAGAATTCACTCTTTCACTTTGTTTTAGACTGTCTGATTATAATGTGCCCTGGTGAAGACATTTTCATGTTGTATTTATTTGGGGGTTACTGAGCCTCACATATCTGAATATCTAAATCTCTTGCCATATTTGAGAAGTTTTAATCTACTATTTTGTTAAATATGTTTTCTAAACCTTTTGATTTCTCTTTGTGTTAGAAACAAAATGCTTGTTCCTCAGTGCTGTAAAGAAATAGCACTTGAACATAAATTTAATTTTCTCAGCAAGGCAATTTTTACTTCTATAGAAGGGTGCAACTCGTGGATGGAATAATGGCAAGAGCACACCTGGACAAGGGAGGAGAAGGGGTTATTATTCCTGACACAGGTAGCCCCTACTGCTGTGTCATTCCCCTATTGGCTAGGGTTGGATCGCACAGTCTAAGCTAATTCCAATTGGCTAATTTAAAGACAGCAGGGGTAGGAGCCAGAGTGGCGGGGTGGGTAATTTGGCAGGAAGGGCGGTTACAGAACAGGTGACTCAGGATGATTCAGGTCAGAGGAGGTGACCAGGGGTGACTCAGGATGGAGCAGGTGACCGGGGTGACTCAGGTCAAAGCAGGTGACCAGGGGAACAGATGTGAACTGATTAGAACTGGTGGGAAAGTTGTTTACTGAAATTGGAGGCAGGGGGCAAAGAGAACCAAGAAGTTAAACTTTAAAATGGAGAATCAAAGAATAAGACAGTCGAACATACTGATATACTGATTCTTTGAAGAGAACCTTGGAGTTCACTATATCTAACATCTGCCTTTGGAGATACCAGTAATTCATAAATTCTATCGCTTTATATTGTACAAAATATTTTGAAGACTTTGTTTTTCTCTTTTATTCTTTTTTCTTTATTTTTCTCTGAATGGATTATTTCAAGAGACTTTCTTTAAGTTCTGAAATTATTTCTTCTATTTAACCTAATCTATTGTTGAAGCTTTCAAATGTATTTTGTATTTCCTGCAATGAATTTTCCAATTCCAGAATATCTGGTGTTTTTAAAAAAATCCATCTCCTTGGTAAATAGATATCTTGTCATATAATAAATTGATGTTCTGGATTCTTTGTATTGGTTTTTCAATTTTCTCTTGCATCTAATTGAGCTTCTTTAAAATCAATATTTTGAATTCTTTATCTGGGATTTCAAGAATTTCTTTTTGTTTAACATCTATTGCTGGAGAATTATTGTGGTTTTTGGGGGGGTGTCATATTTCCTTGCTTTTTCATGTTTCTTGTGTCTTTACACTGACACTGTTTGTGCCTCAGGGTAGTGTATGCTGGCACCTGTGCTGGCAGTTTCTGAAAACTTTTGTTTTGGATATTTTATCTGGTTTTCTGTTTTTTTCTTTTTTTTTTATAGCCTGGCAGCAATTCCCATAGCATTTACTCCGTTATGGACAGAAGTGGAGACATCCATTGAGTTCTTAATTTGAGTTATTATAATTTTCAATTCTAGAATTTTCATTTGATTATTTTTAATAGTTACTAGTTCTCTAAAAACATTAACCAGTTTCTTATTTGATGTATTGATGATATAATATATGATACATAATTATTTTAAAGTACATGTCTGATAATTCCAATATCTGGCCCTTCTATGTGTCTGTCTTTGATCTTATTTTTTTCTCTCAATTTTGGTCAGCTCTTGTCTTTTTGTATGCTAGCCTACCTTTGATTGAGTGTCAGACTGTGGTTTAAAAATCATTGAGGGAATTTGAGATGTTGGATTCTGTCTCATACAGAGAGGATTTGTCTTTGCTTCTGGCAAGAAGTTAATGAGAGGTAGATCACCTTAATCAAACAAAAGGCCAAGCTGATTTAAAGCTGGCTTTGGTCCTTGTAAGAGCTGTTATTCTTCCTGTTTGCTTACCTGAGAGACTGAGGTGTTTGACAGGGCCTTTTCTCTTTGGCTGACTTTTGCATGACGATTATTGTCCCCTAGGCCAATGCCACCACCTACAATCTTGCTCAGCTTCTAGGTCTCTCAGCTGCAACAGCATTTGTTACTGGCAAATGTCTTGAGGAGAAAATATATCAGTTATCAAGCTCCCCTCTCTGGGCTTACTGTCTCTCTGCAATGCTGTCAAAAAGATATTTATTTATATTTTGTCCAGCCTTTCTGGTTGTTCTTTGTGTTAATTTGAAACAAGTGAGTCCACCATTGCAGGAAATAAAGCTCAGTCTTAATTTCTTTTTAGTCATATATATTTTCAAAATTTCAACTTTTATTTCAGATTCAGGGGGCACATGTGCAAATTTGTTACAGGGTATATTATGTGAGGCTGAGATTTGGGGTATGATTGAATTCATCACCCAGTTAGTGAACATAGAACCCAATAGCTAGTTTTTCAATCCTTGCTCCCTCCCCACCTCCCCCTTTCTTATAATCCTGTGTCTATTGTTCCCATCTTTATGTCCATGTGTACCCAATATTTAGCTCCTACTTATAAGTGAGAACATGCAGTATTTGGTTTTCTGTTTCTGCATTAATTTGCTTAGGATAGTGGCCTTCAGCTGCATCGATGTTGCTGCATGATTTCATTCCTTCTTATGGCTGTGTAGTATTCTATCTTGTATATGTATCACATTTCCTTTATCCAATCTGCCATTGATGGGCAACCTAGGTTAATTCCATGCCCTTGTTATTATTATAAATAGTGCTACAATGAACATATGAGTACATATGTCTTTTTGGTAGAATGATTTATTTTACTTTGCGTATATACCCACTAATGGGACTGCTAAGTCAGATAAGAGTTTTATTTTTAGTTTTTTTTTTTTGCGTAATCTTCAAACTGCTTTCCACAGTAGCTGAACTAATTTACACTTTCCTCAACAGTGTATATGCATTCCCTTTTCTCCATAGCCTCGTCAACATAGTATCTTTGGACTTTTTAATAATAGCCATTCTGACTGGTGTGAGATAATATCTCACTATGGTTTTGATTTGCATTTATCTGATGATTAGTGATGTTGAGCATTTTCTTTTCTTATGTTTGTTGGCTGCTTGTATGTCTTCTTTTGAGAAATATCTGTGTCCTTTGCTTACTTTTTAATGGGGCTATTGTTTTTTGCTTGTTTGTATATATTCTTTATAGATTCTTTATATGAGACTGTTATCAGATGCATAGTTTGTGAATATTTTCTCTCATGCTGTAGGTTGTCAGTTTACTAAATTCATAGTTTCTTTTGCCATGCAGAGGTTCTTTCATTTAATTAGGTCCCATTTGTCTATTTTTGTTTCTGTTGCAAATGCTTTTGAGAACTTAGTCATAAATTATTTCCCAAGGCCAATGTCTAGAAGCATATTTCCTAGGTTTTCTTATAGGATTTTAATATTTTTATGTATTACATTTAGGCATTTTATCCATCTTGAATTAATTTTTGTGTATGGTGGCACATAGAGGGTCTATTTTATTCTTCTGCATATGGTTAGTCAGTTATTCCAGCACCACTTATTGAATAGGGAGTCCTTTCTTCATTGCTTATTTTTGTCAACTTTGTAAAAGGTCAGTTGGTTATAAGGGTTCAACTTCATTTCTGGGTTTCCTATTCTGTTCTGCTGGTTTATGTATCTGATTTTTTGTACCAGTACCATACTGTTTTGGTTACTGTAGCCTTGTAGTATACTTCGAAGTTGGGTAATATGATGCCTCTCGCTTCATTCTTTTGACTTAGGATTGCTTTGGCTATTCAGGCTCTGTTTTAGTACTATATGAATTTTAGAGTAGTTTTTTTATAATTCCGTGAAAAAATGGAAAAAATGACATTGGTAGTTTGATAGGAATAACCTTGAATCTGTAGATTGCTTCGGCTGTATGGACATTTTAGTGATATTGATTCTCCCAATCCATGAGCATGGAGTGTTCTTTCATTTGTTTGTGTCACCTATGATTTCTTTTAGCAGCGTTTTGTAGTTCTACTTGTATAAGTCTTTCACCTCCTTGATGAGATATATTCCTAGATATATTAGTTCATTTTCATGCTGCTGATAAAGACATACCCGAAACTGGGAACAAAAAGAGGTTTAATTGGATTTAGAGTTCCACATGGCTGGGGAGGCCTCAGAATCATGGTGGGAGGTGAAAGGCACTTCTTACATGGCAGTGGCAAGAGAAAAATGAGCCAGAAGCAAAAGTGGAAATCCCTGATAAACCCATTAGATCTCATGAAACTTATTCATTGTCATGAGAATAACACGGGAAAGACCAGCCCCCATGATTAAATTACCTCCCCCTGGGTTCCTCCCACAGCACGTGGGAATTCTGGGAGATACAGTTCAAGTTGAGATTTGGGTGGGCACACAGCCAAACCATATCTATCACTAGATATTTATTTTTTGTGGCTAGTGTAAATGCAATTGCATTCTTGATTTGACTCTCAGCTTGAACGTATTGGTGTTACTGAAATGCTGCTGATTTTTATACATTGATTTTGTATCCTGAAACTTTACTAAAGTTATTTATTAGGTCTTGGAGCATTTTGATGGAGTCTTTAGAGTTTTCTAGGCATAGTATTATTTCACCAGCAAAGAGACATAATTTGACTTCTTGTCCTATTTGGGTGCCTTTTATTTCTTTCTTTTGCTTGATTTCTCTGGCTAGGACTTCTAGTACTATATCGAATTGGACGTTCTTGTCTTGTTCCAGTTCTCAAGGGGAATGCTTCCGGCTTTAGCCCACTTAGTATGATGTTGGCTGTGGGTTTGTCATAGATAGCTCTTATTATCTTGAGGTATGTTCCTTCAATGCCTGGTTTATTGAGGGTTTTATCATGAAGGGATACTGGGATTTATTGAAAGCTTTTTCTTCATCTCCATGTGGTTTTTGTTTTTAATTCTGTTTGTGTGGTGAATCACATTTATTGATTTGTGTATGTTGAACTAACCTTGCATCCCAGGAATAAAGCCTACTTGATCATGGTGAATTAACTTTTTGTTATGCTACTGGATTCAGTTTTCTAGTATTTTGTTAAGGATTTTTGTGCCTATGTTCATCAGGGATATTGGACTGTTGCTTTTTTTATTGTGTCTTTGCCAACTTTTGATATCAAGATGATTCCAGTTTCATAGAATGAGTTAGGGAGGAATCCTTCTGTATTCGTGTGTTCTCACATTGCTGTAAAGAAATACCTGAGACTGGGTAATTCATAAAGAAAAGAGGTTTAATTGGATCATGGTTCACAGTTTGTACAGGAAGTACAGTGGCTTCTGCTTCTGGGGAGGCCTCGAAAAGCTTCCAATCATGGCAGAAGGCAAAGAGGGAATGAAGCACTTCACATGGCCAGAGCAGGAGGAAGAGAGAGAAAGGGGAGGTGCCACACACTTTTAAACAACCACATATCATGAGAACTCACTCACTCTTGTGACCACAGCACCAAGGGGGGATGATGTTAAACCATGAGAAACTGCCCCCATGATCCAATCACTTCCCACCGGGCTCTACCACCAGCACTGGGGATTACATTGAAACATGAAATTTGGGTAGGGATATAGATCCAAATCATATTACCCTCCTTCTTGATTTTTTGGAATAATTTCGGTCAGATTGGTACCAGTACTTCTTTGTACATGTGGTAGAATTTGGCTGTGAATTCACCTGGCGCAGGGCTCTTTTTGTTGGAAGGTCTTTTATTGCTGATTCCATCTTGGAACTCATTATTGGTCTGTTCAGGGTTTCAATTTCTTCCTGATTTAATCTTGGGAGGTTGTATGTTGCCAGGAATTTATCAATTTTCTTTTAGTAATTTTTTTTTGCACCGGAGAGGGCAAAGGTATACCCCATAATGAAATACTTGTAATCAAAATCTTCCCTGTATTCAAGGCTAACTTTAAATTTTTGAACATCAAGATCTTAAACAAGGAAGAGACCTGTGCCTAAATAACTATAGTATACACACCCTTCAATAAAGCAGATGAAAATCTGAATCCTTAGTTCAGAATCCCTGAACTAAGAAGATTTCAGGCAGAAGAAATTTCCCACCATGATACATGCAAATACCTTATTGGAAAAGGCCTTGTTCACCTGTGATACCACACTTAGGAACAGTGGTTAGAATATAATATCTGGTACAAATAATCATAATGACAGTTCCTGGTATATTCAGACCCCAGAAGTTGGATTTTCTGAGGATGCGTCATGAACGTCTTCAGCCCAGATCCCTCTACTAAACTTTAAAGCCCTCTTCTGAGTTGTCTGCCATGCTTCTGCACCCTCACCTCTCCATGCCTGGATGTTTGATGGGACCTCAGATTCAATGGATTCCAGTTAACCTTACTGTCTTCCTTCCAAATCTCTATGTTTCAGAGAAATTTCTGAAAGAACACAAATGAAACTATGTTAGTTAGGGCTGCATCTGGTGAGTTTAACTGGAATTGGAGAAGAATGAGCAGTTTCTACTTTTTACCTTTTTCTCCTCTGCCCTCTTGAAAAAAAATTAAAACCAGGAGAAGGCATTGCTCTTAATATGAAACAAAGCTGTCTCTTGCATGTTGCCTGTCACGGTCATTAAGGTGAGAGCCCTGGAGCCCTCCTTGGTGCCTGATGCCCACCTCGCCTGTTCCACTTGGTGGCAGACCCTTCTTCCTGTCCCATTATTACTCCTTGGAAGCTCCATGTCAACTCCTATGCAAATGGTTTCTGCAGCCTCCCATGGGGCCCTCCAGCCTTCCTATCCCACACACAAACTGGCTCTACCACCACCAGAATTCCCTTCTTATGTGAGTGCTGTGCACACCTGAGCACCGGGGCAGAAATGGCTCTTCATCACTGTGCCACAGGATGAAGTCCCAAATCCTTGACATGGAACAAGAACTTTTTAAAGCCTGGCTTCAGCCAGCTGGGCAGACCCAAACCTGGGCCCTATTCATTGCTTACCAGGGTGAGCTAGTCTCTCAATGTCTCTGAGCTTCTGCCTTCTCATCTCTACCAACGGCTGTGATGATACTTACTGATCAGATTTTCATGAGGACTGAAGACACCCTGTGTAGCACTAAGGGTGGCCCTCAACACTATCAGCTTCCTTTTCTTTCCCTCTTTCTTCTCATATATGTATAACCCATTCCCAAGCCTAAGCCTACTTGCTCCCCAAATTCTTACCACAGTGCCGTTTCTCACTGTAGCATTGTAAAAATAACACAAGTTTTTGAATTGTGTGGGTCTGGATTCAGTTCTCGGCGACTTACCATCTTGGATCTGCATGTTTCTCTTCTGAAAAGAGATACTCACAGACTTGCTTGAAGGATAGAAACAAGACGAGGCATGAGACCCCAGCCCAGCTCCTGATGCCGAAGCCCCTTCTCGATGCTGGTCCTAGGGCCAGCTGGGTTCCTGGGACCTACGGTGCCTTTTCATCCAGCATCCTCACCTGGCTTTCAGCACTCATCTTTGGTGTCACCTGCTCTGTGACCTGCAGCCTGGCCAACTCGGCATTCTTCCAGGGCCTGGGATGCAGAATAATGGCCCCCCAAGGTATCTACGTTCACATTTTTAGAACCTGTGAATAGGCTACTTTCCATGGCAAAAGGGACTTTGCAGATGTGGTTGAGTTAGAATTTTAAGACAGGAGATTATCCTGAATTATCCATGTGGGCCCTTTGTAATCACAAGGTTCCCTATAATTTGGAGGCAGATGTGATTATGGAGCAAAAGTTGGTGCAGTGTAGGGCTATGAGCAGAGGAATGCAGGTGGCCTCTTCCAGAAGCTGGAAAAGGCTGGGAATGGATTCTCCCTGCGGCCTCCAGAAGGAACCAGCTCTGCTGACACCTTGACTGTAGCCCAGAGAGACTGATTTTGTACTGCTGACCTTCAGAACTGTAAGATAATACATTTGTGTTAAATCACTAAGTGACTTAACTGTTCCCAGCAATAGGAAACGAGTGTGCGAGGGCACAGCCAGAACAGGACTTAGCATCCTCCTTCCCTGTAGGCTAACGGAGCAGTTGCCCATTCTTCTGTAGTTAGCCCTGCACTGGATGTCTTTACAAAGGTCGATGCAGTGTCTGCAGAATTCAATCAATAGCCAACATGTCCAGTGTTCAAAATATGTGCTAGTGCATGATGGCCAGATAACTCCTCCTGCCCCAGAAATGCCTCAGAAAGCTGTTTTCATGCCTGTGGATGATCACATCTGTGAACATTTTTCTTAATGTGAAAGTGAGCAAAAACCTGCCAGGAGCACACTTGGCTGGAGGAGATGGTGCCATCTGCTTGACACATCGAAGCCTGCAGAGCTGGGTCAGATCTGCAGTAGTATTAGGTACATGGATGTGAGCTGCTCACGTCTGTCTAGATACCAGTGAAGGATGCAAGTAATCCAGACTAGCCTATTCATTTTCACTAAGCAGAGTTGTACCATAGAAGAAAATACCACCATAGAGCTGGTGTCACCATAGAAAATATGGAATGCTGAAAGATTAAGCAGCCCAGTTTCAGACTGAATTTCCTGAGCGGTACATGGTCACTGAGGAATATGTTTATCTCAAGATTATTTACATGAGGGATTCTCAAAGTTTGGTCACCGGGCCAATGCAGATGCATTGAGAATGTGTCTGCATGCATGGCCAACGCAATGAAAACTGCAGATTCCCAGTCCCACCCTTGACACCCAGCCCCCCGTGTTGCAGTCCCCTCCCCTCGTGCCTTGTGTGCACACTCACATTTGCACCACTGATCCACACTTCTCCCTCCTCCCACAGCAATAGGAGCTGTGAGCTCAACCTGCAAGCCTCCAGTGCCAGGGGCTCACTGCCTCCTAATGCCCCTGTTCTCTTAGGTTTTCTTGTCAAAAGCTCTTCCTTGAATTGAGTCAAAATCTATGCCCTGTCCCCAAAGTCCAGCAGTCTCCTTTCTGCTCCTGGGAGTCACTTAAAAATAAATATTAGGTTGGTGCACAAGTAATTTGCGGCTTTAGACTATGAATGTTAAATCATTAAAACTAGTCTCAAACACATCTTTATTAATCAAAATAGGAACCATTAGAATCAACACATTTTTTTGCCAAAGAGAAGTAAGTTTGTTTATTCTTGTAGTGTAAAAATCCGTGCTTCAGGATTCAACAAATTCTTGGAAAGTATTTTCTGCATCCTGCTAGTTGTGGAAGCATTTTCCCTGAAAAAAGTTGTTGAGATGTTTGAAGAACTGGTAGTCGGTTGGCGAGAGGTCAGGTGAGTATGGTGGATGAGGCAAAACGTCCTAGCCCAATTCTTTCAACTTTTGAAGCATTGGTTGTGCAATGTGTGGTCAGGCATTGTCGTGAAGAATTGGGGCCTTTCTGTTGACCAGTGCCAGCTGCAGGCATTGCAGTTTTTGGTGCATTTTATTGATTTGCTGAGCACACTTCTCAGATTTAGTGGTTTTGCAGAGATTCAGAAAGCTGTAGTAGATCAGACCAGCAGCAGACCACCAGTGACCATGACTGTTTTCTGGTACAAGTTTGGCTTCGGGAAGTGCTTTGCAGCTTCTTCTGGGTCCAACCACTGAGTTGATCATGTTGGTTGTTGTATAAAATTCACTTTTCATCACACATCACAATCTGATGGAGAAATGGTTCATTGTTTTTGCATAGAATAAGAGAAGACGACACTTCAAATATTCAGCTCATCACAGCCTCCTACCACCTAGACACAGAGGACTCTGAGGCCCCAGAGGATGGAGGTACTCACTGCAAGATAGAACCAGCCTGGATCCCTGAGTCACTGCATGGTGAAAACCCTGCACAGATCAGCAGCATCCACATCAGACAAGCACATAAATGAAACATAAACTGCTATCGGGTTTGTTAAAGCACATAGCAATACTCTAGCCATTAGAAATAAACTGCTGACTAAGCAGGGCATGTAGGTGAGAGCCCTGGAGCCCTCCTTGGTGCCAGGGCTGGCAGGGGCCTTGAGAACTCTTGAATCCAGCCTTCCTGTCACAGAGTGGGCAACCGAGGCTCTGCCGTGAAGCAACTTTGCTAATGCCACAAAGCTGCAAAGTGGCATCCGGGGCTCTAGGGCTTGTATGGCCATGAATTTTCCTTGTGTGGGAGGAGACCAGTAACATGTTTCTGTGGCAATGACAACACAGGGCCATGGGGACGCAGCTCGTCGTGGCAGTGGAGGCAGGCATCGCTGGGCACCATTCACACACAAGGAGCCTGAGCCCACCAAGGGAACACTGTGTACCGGGCACCAGCTATTGCACCCAGGGCTGCTCCTGGGGCTCCCAATGGCCCAGGCCTGATGGTTTCCGGACCAGGTGGCTTCTCCCCAGGCATCCATGGGTTACAGGTCCCAAATCATCTAAAGTTACCCCTGTCGGCATGAGGACTGTTAAGTTTTCTTTTTGGGGCAATAAAGCCATCATTTCATGATGGAAGACGTCCAACATAATCAACCTGCCATCAGGTAGCTGGCCGATCACCCTGAGGAGTGGTGTCATATCAAGGGCTCAGTGTTGGTCTCTGCTGCTGGCAAATTGGGACTCAGTACTTGCCATAGCCAGGTCAGCCTTGGTGAGTGGAAGTCCATGTTGCTGAGCCCGTGCATAACCTCCATCCCTGCTACTATGGCCACTTTGTTCATGGGCCCATGGGGTGATGACAGGGGTGGCTGGGGAAAGAGGCTGAGTGGTGTCCACAGAACAGATCTTCCTATCCACTTGATTATTAAACTCCTTCTCTGCTGAGGTCACCTGTTGGTGAGCACTCACATGGGACACAAATATCTTCACAGGTTTTGACCACTCAGAGAGGTCCATCCACATACCTCGTCCCCAAATTTCTTTGTCACCAATTTTCCAATCATGCTTCTTCCAAGTCCCTGCCCATCCAGCCAAACCATTGGCTACAGCCCATGAATCAGTATACAGTCGCACATCTGGCCATTTCTCCTTCCATGCAAAGTGCTCAACCAGGTGCACTGCTCAAGGTTCTGCCCACTAGGTAAATTTCCCTTCACCACTGTCCTTCAGGGATGTCCTAGAAAGGGGCTATAGTACTGCAGCTGTCCACTTTCAGGTGGTGCCTGCATATCGTGCGGAGCCATCTGCAAACCAGGCCCTAGTCTTCTCTTCCTCTGTCAACTGATCATAGGAAACTCCCCATGAGGCCACTGGTGCAGGCTCGGGGAGGGAAAGCAGGGTGGCAGGAGTGGAGACCATGGGCATTTGAGCCACTTCCTCATGTAACTTACTTGTGCCTTCAGGACCTGCTTGAGCCCAATCACATATATACCACTTCCATTTGATGATGGAATGCTGCCGTGCACGACCCATTTTATGGCTAGATGGGTCGGAAAGCACCCAGTTCATGATGGGCAGTTTAGGTCGCATGGTGACTTGATGACTCATAGTCAAACGTTCAGTTTCCGTCAGAGCCTGGTAACTGGCCAAGAGCTGTCTCTCAAAAGGAGTGTAGTTATCTGCAGAAGATGGTAGGTCCTGGCTCCAAAACCCTAGAGGCCTCTGCTGTGATTCACCTATGGGGCCTGCCAAAGGCTCCAAACAACATCCCTACTTGCCACTGACACCTTAAGCACCATTGGATCTGCTGGGTCATATGGCCCAAATGGCAGAGCAGCTTGCACAGCTGCTCTGTGTTGTCTCTAAAATCCAAATAGGCCCACTGGGCCTTGTGGCATTTTCTTGGTGGTAGGAGGGATCAAATGCAGCAACTTATTATTTCACCTTAGAAGGAATATCTTGACAGGCCCGACACCACTGGACCCCTAGAGATTTTACTGAGGTAGAAGACCCTTGAATTTTAGTCAGATTTATTTCTCATCCTCTGGCATGCAAATATCTCACCAATAGGTCCAGTGTGTTTGCTACTTCTTACTCACTGGATCCAATCAGCATAATGTTGTCAATGTAATGGACCAGTGTGATATCTTGTGGAAGCAAAAAGTGATCAAGGTCTCACCCAATAAGATTATGACACAAAGCTGGAGAGTTGATAGACCCCTGAGGTAGGACAGTGAAGGCATATTGCTGGCCTTGCCAGATGAAGGCAAATTGCTTCTGGTGGTCCTTATGGATAGGAATGGAGAAAAAGGCATTTGCCAAGTCAATGGCTGCATACCATGTACCAGGAGATGTGTTAATTTGCTCAAGCAATGAAACCACATCTGGTACAGCAGCTGAAATTGGAGTCACCACTTGGTTAAGCATATGATAATCCACAGTCATTCTCCAAGATCCATCTGTCTTCTGATGGGCCAAATGGGAAAGTTGAACGGGGATGTGGTGGGAATCACTACCCCTGCATCCTTCAAGTCTTTGATGGCGGCGCTAATCTCCTCAGTCCCTCAAGGGATGTGATATTGTTTTTGATTTACTCTTTTTCTAGGTAGAGGCAGTTCTAATGGCTTCTATTTGGTCTTTCCCACCATAGTAGCCCTCACCTT
Organism: Piliocolobus tephrosceles; assembly: GCF_002776525.5. Taxonomy (NCBI): domain Eukaryota; kingdom Metazoa; phylum Chordata; class Mammalia; order Primates; family Cercopithecidae; genus Piliocolobus; species Piliocolobus tephrosceles. Next base: position 107,370,455 of record NC_045447.1, on the reverse strand, counting down.
ACCAGTCAGGGAGCCAATGTTGGGGTTCTGCCAGCTGCTAAGTATGTCTTAGTTTGCCAATTCTGCATTCTGGTAATGGAAAAATGACCACAGGATGAGCCTGGGAACCCACTGAAACCACTGTAAGTCAGACCGGAGCTAAAACTCCATTAATTACCTGACTTCCATAAGCCCCTACTTTAACTGGAGAACCACAATGACATTTTGGGTCCCCTGGAATCAATGTCAGCTCAGAGTTTATGTCTAGTAGTCCCTGAAATGTCTGATAATTCCCTTTCCCCAATGCACAGTTACCCTGGTAAAAGGCCAGAGGTCTCCTTGGGGAAGAATGGGAGAAAGATTCACAGCATAAATTGTCGGCAATGTAGTAGGGTCCTTCCTCAAGGGGATGTGGCCTCCCCTTCATTCAAGGGGTTCTGGGTCTGTAAAGTGGCTCAAGTCTGGGAATTGATTGAGGGGCCATGATTCTCTGTTTTTATAATTCAAATTAGTCTTTTGTCCATTTGACCAAGAAGTTTTCTGCTTATATGAATTAAGTAAGAATTCAGTAGGCTTTCTATCAGTTTCACTTCTAAAAACACCATGATTAATTAGCCAGTGCCAGAGCTCTACATGAGTTAGACTATCCTGATTGCTGCTTTGCCTCTTCTGTCCATTACAGTAGCTATGCCCACCTTGCCTTTGACAGTTGAGTGCTGCCACTTGGCCCCTGCCACCTCGGGATCCAATTACTCCCATTGTATTTAAACTTTGTAGTTGAGTGACTGTGATTCCCACTGTTAGATCTGACATACAGAAAATAACAATTAAAGGACTTTTCAAAGGTACAGGTGCTGGCCTCACAAGTCTATTTTACGAGGCATTGGTCAAGCATTTATCTTCTGGACTCTCCCAGCTGAGATGAGTAGGTCTAAAGTGACTAATCCACTCCACCATCTCAATCTCCCTAAGCCTTTGAATCCCTTCCTCTACATTAAACCAAAGGAGATCAGGCATTTCCAGCTCACTCAGAGTGGGCCATCTTTTAATCCATATTTCAGCTAACCAAGCAAATAAACTATTAGAACCTTTTTTTAACTCCCCAAGCTGCAACATTAAATGCAGAATGATACGGTTTGGCTGTGCCCCCACCCAAATCTCAACTTGAATTTTATCCCTCAGAATTCCTGTGTGTTGTGGGAGGGACCCGTTGGGAGGTAATTGAATCATGGGGGCCGGTCTTTCCCATGCTGTTCTCATGATAGTGAAAAAGTCTCACAAGATCTGATGGGTTTATCAGGGGTTTCTGCTTTTGCTTCTTCCTCATTTTTCTCTTGCTGCCACTATGTAAGAAGTGCCTTCCACCTTCTGCCATGATTCTGAGGCCTCCCCAGCCATGTGGAACTGTAAGTTCAATTAAACCTCTTTTTGTTCCCAGTTTCTTGTATGTCTTTATCAGCAGTATGAAAACAGACAAATACAGTAAATTGGTACCAGAAGCAGGGTGTTGCTGAAACGGTACCCAAAAATGTGGAAGCAACTTTGGAACTGGGTAATAGGCAGAGATTGGAAGTTTGGAGGGCTCAGAAGAAGATAGGAAAATGTGGGAAAGTTTGGAACTTCCTAGAGACTTGTTGAATGGCTTTGCCTAAAATGATGATAGCGATATGGACAATAAAATCCAGGCTGAGCTGGTCTCATATGGAGATGAGGAACTTTTTGGGAACTGGAGCAAAGGTGACCCTTGTTAGCAAAGAGACTGGTGGCATTTTGCCCCTGCCCTAGAGATTTGTGGAGCTTTGAACTTGAGAGAGATGATTTAGGGTACCTGGTGGAAGAAATTTCTAAGCAGGAAAGCATTCAAGAGGTGACTTGGGTATTGTTAAAGGCATTCAGTTTTATAAGGGAAGCAGAGCATAAAAGTTTGGAAAATTTGCAGCCTGACTATGTGATAGAAAAGAAAAATCAATTTTCTGGGGGAGAAATTCAAGTTGGCTGCAGAAATTTGCATAAGTAGTAAGAAGCCTAATGTTAATTCCCAAGACCATGGGGAAAATGTCTTTTTCTCAGGGGAGGCCATTACTGTTGCTGCAGGCCACACAGGGTTTATCTCCTCAGACAAAGGTGGAAAGGCTGATGGCAGCATGGGTTGGGGAGGGGATGTTGCCACTACTGGGGATGGGGAAGCTATTTCTTCTGGCAAAAAAGGTTCATCAGAGTTTACAAACTCAGTGTTCCCAGCTTCATCAGGGTCCTCCCACACATCCCTATTCCAAGTTGCAGGGTCCCATTCTTTTCCAATCAATGCCCTCACTTTAACAGTAGACACCTGGTGAGGCTGTGTATGCATCTTTCATTGCAGGTTAGCCACTTGCAAGATAAGAATTTGTATCTGTTTTTCCACAATTTCAGCTCTTTCTCTACAGGAGATAAGACTCTCATTCAGGGTAATCTTAGCAGATTTGAGGCTCAGTATCTGCTTCTGAACCCGGAAGACAGAATCCCTGAATTCATCATTTTCTTTCATCACTTTGTCCTCTGAACTTAGGAGCAACCAACCAGCTTCATTATGTTCCTTGGTTCTTCACATATGGTCAAAGGTATTATGTATAGAGTCACTAAACTCCTTGCCTCTCATGAGTGAAGAATCAGGAGTGTCAAATGCATTTATTTTGCCTAACTCTCTAAACAGTTCATGCCAAGGACTATCAGTGTTCTCCATACTAATAGAAGTAGGGTCAGCCAGGTGCAGTGGCTCACTCCTGTAATCCCAGCACTTTGGGAGGCAGAGGCAGGCAGATCACGAGGTCAAGAGGTTGAGACCATCCTGGCTAACACAGTGAAACCCCATCTCTACTAAAAATACAAAAAATTAGCTGGGTATGCTGGCATGCGCCTGTAGTCCTAGCTACTCGGGAGGCTGAGGCAGGAGAATCTCTTGAACCCAGGAGGTGGAGTTTGTAGTGAGCTGGATTGTGCCACTGCACTCCAGTCTGGGTGACAGAGTGAGACTCCATCTAAAAAAAAAAAGAAAAAAAAAAAGAAGTAGGGTCTTTAGCATAATCGTATTAAACAGCCAACTCCAGAAACCCCAAAACCAACTAAATAACTCCATCCTTAATATTCTGTTCCTCTAGAACCACTCCTGGTATGAAAATCCATATTAGTCAGGGTTCTCTAGAGGGACAGAATTAATGGAATGTATATTATATAATATATAATATATCATATTATAGTAATATATATCATATATATAATATATAAAATATATAAAATAATATATATGGAAGTTTAATAAATATTAACTCACATGATCACAAAGTCCCACAATAGGCCATCTGTAGGCTGAGGAGGAAGGAGGGCCAGTCCAGTTCCAAAACTGAAAAATTTGGAGTCTAATGTTCAAGAACAGGAAGCATCCAGCACAGGAGAAAGATGCAGGCTGAGGCTAGACCAGTCTCACCTTTTCATGTTTTTCTGCCTGCTTTATATTTGCTGGCAGCTGATTAGATGGTGCCCACCCAGGTTAAGGCTGGGTCTGCCTTCTCCAGCCCACTGACTCAAATGTTAATCTCCTTTGGCAACATCCTCACAGACACACCCAGGATCAATACTTTGTATCCTTCAATCCGATCAAGTTGACACTCAATATTAACCATCACAACTTCCATGTAGAACACAGTTTAATGATGAGCAGTGAAATAATGCACATGTGCTCATTTGAAGCTTGCATGCATGTTATGAAACACAATGGTAACTACAGCAGTGGTTTGGAACATAACCCAACCAAATATTTAGTGGGGGAGAAGAGCATTTCAGGACTGACATTGTTTAAAATAATGGGTGCATGGTGATAACAAAAAGCAGACCAAATTTTTAGTCACTTTTGTTATCGTTTTTAAATTCTGTGTAGATAATGTACCCCTAAAGGCCTCCTTGCCTCAGCCTTACTTTTGAGGCGCTGCTGAGGTGCCATTCCCCTGGGCTCTGTGACATGTGCCGGCCTAGGTTCAAGCTGAAATTCTGGCCTGGACTCTTTACCTGGGATGAATGTTAAACTTATAAATGGACAGGTTCCTGGATAGGGTGGCTGCTTGCAGTTGTGTGGGTTGTTCACTGCACAAAGGTGCTAGTTGGGGGTTCCAACCCAGCTGTGCTCTGCTGGCTGCAGCTGTGCCTATCTGTAGGAGGGGAAGTCTTTATCTAATTTGTACAAAGATGCCATATAGGCAGTGTTGTGGGATGAATCATATCCTCCAAAAAGATATGTTGAAGTTCTAACCTCCTGGAACCTATGAATGTAGCTGTTTTTGGAAATATGATCTTTGCAGATGTAGGTAGTTAAGGTGAGGTCCGGCTGAATAAGGACAGACCCTAACACAATGACTGGTGGTCTCTTATAAGGAGACCACAGACACATGTATGTATGTGTCTGCGTACATAGATACATGGGGAAGGTCATGTGTCTGGCAGTGCCTGGAATTATGTGGCCACAAGCCAAGGACTGCCGGCCTTCACTGGAAGCTGAAAGACACAAGGAGGGCTCCTCCCCTACAGCCTGTAGAGAGAGCGTGGCCTGCCAACACCTTGGTTTTGGACTTCTGGCCTCTAGAACTGTAGAGAGTGAATGTCCCCTGCTGTAAGTCACCCAGCTGTGGTATTTCTTTTTCTTTTTCAGCAACCACAGGAAACTAACCAGGCAGTGATGGCCCTGTTCTGGATTCCCCCGCTTCAGCATTTAAAATATCAGAACTTTTCCATCTCCCTAGAAATGTATCAGTACTGGGTGGAGGTGGAGATTGGTGGACCTTTCTGTTCCCAAGGAACAGAAACTAGTGGCAGGGATTTTTTTTAAATACAAAAATAAAGCTTCTCTTTCCCCTGAGGAGTTCTGTTCTTCACCAGAAGAGCTGACTGGACAAAGTGCCACAGCAAGTTAAGTCATAAGGTCTGACTGACAGTAAGCTGCACAAAACACCTGTTGAATAGAGGAAGGGACCACTCTGTGGGCCAGGGGCTGGCGGATGGAGAGGCTGAGCCTGGCTCCCCACTGATGTCAGGGGCCGGCCGCAGGACAGAGAATAAACCCCAGCCCTGCAAGCCTCCAGGCATTGGAAGCTTTCATCACAGCAGCCTGTCTTGACTGACATGTCGTCCCAATTCTGCCACTATTTGTGTGGCTGGAGTGAGTCCCTCCCTGCTCTGGTCTCAGTTTCCCCATCAGAAAGTGAGAAAGTTGTGCCCGCTGTTGCCCATCCAATGATGAGTGCTGACAGCAGGCTCTAGACAGAGGTAAGGACAAGGGAGTTGAGGCGAATGAGAAGAGGAAGCTCTGGAAGCCATGAGCAGGGCCTGGGCCGTCGGGGGTGGAGACGGAATGAGGGGCCAGGGACAAAGGAGCCCCATGGGGAAGGAGAGGCTTCTCAGAAGAGAGGGGCCCTTACCGAGTCTCCCCTAGGGAGGGCTCCGGAGGCGATGGACTACGAGCTGGCTGCAAATCAAGCTCTTTATTTACTTAGCACCTGCCATAGTCAGGCCTGTGCCCAGGACACCAGGGACCCTTGGTGTCCTCAGCCGCCCTTCGAGGAAGGCATTCTACCTCTAATGGCCCTGGACAGTGCCGGTGCCGGAGGCTCTTCCCACAGATCCGTGGGCGTTTCACCAGAGGGAGCTTAGAGCTCTGAGGATGCAGAGGGCGGCCGGGAGGGGCAGGCAGCGCCTCCTCAGCCAGAGGAAGGAGCGAAGGGACTCAGCAGTCACAGGCAGGGCTGGCGGGGGAAGATGTGGGGGGACATGGGGAGAGGGGTCTGAGCCAGGTATCTCTGGGGATCCCTGTGCAGGAGAGGCGAGTACAGCAGATGAGCAAGTGTGCGGGACAGGGCCACACAGAGACGGGGACCAAGTCTATCCTGCCCTGACTTCCCAAGATGGCAGCTTTGTGGGAACCAGTGACCAAGGCCTTCAGGAAGGACATTCTGGCCAGATGTCCATGTCACTGGAGTGTTTATGCGGCACAGAGCCCCCACCCAACCTCCAGGCATGCTCTGGCCACACATGGTGGCCCAGCACTGGGGAGGGTGGTGGCCCCACTTGGAAAGGGGATTAGGCTGTCATCTCCAGGACAAGGAGCGGGCTCGCAGGACTCCAGGCATTGCACACTGACACAAACAACAACCAGCCTCCTCCCCCAGCCCCAGCCACACTTCACCCCTCACCAGGCTGCATGGACGCTCCAGCAGGCGCCGGCCTCAGGAGCCCCCATCTCGCACCCACCCCCACCTCAGACGTTAGGCCGCACCCGGTGGCCATGGCCATATGGTTCCCACCAAAGAGACTCTGTTCACTTTGCTGCTGGTCAGGGAAGCAAGTGGACGCTCAATGTGCTCCAACTGTGGATGGTGTCCTTGGCATGTGGCCCCCGCAGCTGCTGTCCCCACCTCTTGGTGAGACCTCTGCCCAGGGGTCATTTTCAGACAGGATGGATTATGTGGGCCTCTGCTGGAGGCCCAGGGCTCTCTGTGGCTTGCATGACATGCAGCAGACACTGTCCTAGCTCAGATCGACGGCATCAAGGTAGCATGCATGGCAGCATCAGAGCTTTCCTGAGTGCTTCATTCATTCACTTCATTCGTTCTCACTCCACTGACTGAGGAAAGCCCTGCCAGTGCCAATCACTTCTTCCTACAGAAGCTGAGTCCTCCATTGGAGGGACAAGAAAAGCAAGTGTCAAGGAAGCTGAGGCTGTGGGTCTCGGTCGGTGCTGGGGCAGCCCCGGCCAACACTGGTCACATAATCCCCTGAAGGAACGACTGTCAGGCTACCTCTGGCAGGGCCCCTAGTACTTGGTGGAGGGAGGGCGAGCTGGTGGCAGTGGTCGCCAGCCTGGATTCACTCTGCCGGTGGCAGTAGTGGCCAGGCTGGATTCACTCTGCCGGTGGCAGTGGCGGCCAGGCTGGATTCACTGTGCCGGTGGCAGTGGTGGCCAGCGCGGATTCACTGTGCCGGTGGCAGTGGTGGCCAGCGCGGATTCACTGTGCCGGTGGCAGTGGTGGCCAGCGCGGATTCACTGTGCCTGTGGCAGTGGTGGCCAGCCTGGATTCACTGTGCCGGTGGCAGTGGTGGCCAGGCTGAATTCACTGTGCCGGTGGCAGTGGTCACCAGCCTGGATTCACTGTGCCGGTGGCAGTGGTGGCCAGCCTGGATTCACTGTGCTCGTGCAGGGCTCCCCCGCCTCATTTGTCCAGTTTATTTAACAGATGACTCACCAGCATGTGCTGCGGGCCTGGGCTGGTCTGGGGCTATAGAAATGTGCATCAGCTGGTCCTCGCATCATGAGAACTCCAGGACGCAAGTGCTAGTGGTATCCTCATTTCTCAGTGGGAGAAACTGAGGCACACAGAAGGAATGTGCTTCCAACACTGAGCAGGACAAGGTTTGAACCAAACCCTGTGCCGCCTTGCTCGCACCTTCATCTTCATGTTCTTGCTGTTTCCTCACACATAACCAGTGCTTCCTTTATCTGATTGTTGTCTTTACATGACAATGTGTTCTTACTGAATAAATGTGTTTTAAAGTGATCTGGATCTTAGTTTTAAAAGCTGGGTGCAGTGGCTCATGCCTATAATCCCAGCACTTTGAGAGGACCAGGCAGGTGGATCACCTGAGGTCAGGAGTTCGAGACCAGCCTGGCCAACATGGTGAAACCCCATCTCTACTAGCAACTCTGTCTCTACAAAAAATTAGCCAGGAGTGCTGACGGGTGCTTGTAATCCCAGCTGCTCGGGGGACTGAGGCAGGAGAATCGCTTGAGCCTGGGAGGCAGAGGTTGCAGTGAGCCAAGATCACTCCACTGCACTCCAGCCTGGGCAACAAGAGCAAAACTCTGTCTCAGTAAAAGCAAACAAACAAAAATAAATAAATAAAAATAAAAGCCCAGCATCACCTAGCAATTGTGGACGCAGTTAGCTGGGGTCTGAATCCCATTGCACCGTGCTGTGCCTTCACTCTCCCAGGCACGGCTGTCTGGGAGGGCCTGACTGGTCCAGTGAGGCAGTGATGGGCCTGTGAGCACAGTGAGACCACGCTGGCACCAAACTCAGACTCACGACTCAGCATGATTGGAAAGACAGAGAAAGACAGAGAGTACCTGGGGAGTGAGTGACTCCTGCTGGGGTGTGCTGTTGATTAGTGCCATGCTCACATCAGCTGAGACAGCCCGTGTGGCTCAAAGCCCTTGGGGTAGGCCTGGGTCTGCCTCACCTGCACACATCCCCACTTTCCCCTAACCTGGGAGAAGCGAGAGGAGGACAGAAAGGGGTAGAGGAGTGGTCAGGGTGCTCCAGCCCAGGCCTGGCTGGCAGAACATGGCATCTCACAGGCTGTGTCAGGCATCAGCCGCGGCCGGCGCTGGTGCCAGGAGCCTCCTGAGAGCCCACACTGGGTCCAGCAGGCTAGGAGGCACTTCTCCTGCAGGGCATGGAGAGGGAGGGGCGGCCTCCTATGGGCAGCACCTGTGCCCTGAGAGTGGGGCTAGGTGGGGTGGAGGCTGTAGTGGGCGCAGAGCAGGGTGACCCCAGCCACCAGAACTAGGGTCTGAGAATGCAGTCAAATTCTGCATGCCACCGTGTCCTGGATATTGGAGCCCAGGACAATTAAACCAGGGGTAGGAGAAAAAGGAACCAGATGTGCTCCCTGGTCTGTGTCCACCGCTGGCAGCTCCACTACCTCAGCAAAGGATGGCTGCCACTTCTGCCCTGGGACTTGCCTGGGTCAGAGGGGCCTCCCCTCTCTGTGCAGGGTCTTCCTCGGATCTGCTCCTTTTTTTATTTTTATTTTTTGAGATGGAGTCTCACTCTTGTTGCCCAGGCTGGAGTGCAGTGGCGCAGTCTTGGCTCACTGCAACCTCTGCCTCCAAGATTCAAGCGATTCTCCTGCCTCAGCCTCCCAAGTAGCTGGGAATAAGGCACCCACCACCAGGCCCAGCTAATTTTTGTATTTTTAGTAGAGACAGGGTTTCACCATGTTGGCCAGGCTGGTCTCAAACTCCTGACCTCAGGTGATCCACCTGCCTTGACCTCCCAGAGTGCTAGGATTACAGGTGTGAGCCAAGGATCCGCTCTTTCTGAATCACAGCAAGGTGGCGGCTGCAGGCCATCACACCACCAGGGCTGGCCAGAATGTGGCCCCCCATGTTCTCCCGTCCATGCTGTGGACAGCCTCCGGCCGAAGGGGCTCCCTCGGGCACCAGCAGTCACTGCAGGGATGAGGGACATCACAGTCCCTCTGCAGGCAGGGTCACCGGCCTGGACTCTGAGGTTTGCCTTTGGGTGATGGAAGAAGACGAAGATTCAAACAGGATGTCTGCCCTCCTGTGGTTTCTCTCCTGTGACTGACATGAGGTTCCCCCAACACGCACACCTCCGTGGCTGAACTTGGGTGCTACTGCAGCACAGCAAAGCTCTGCAAACTCAGTGGCTGAAAACCAAACACTGTGATTATCTCATATTATTATCTCCTCCATGTGTCAGGATCTGCTCAGGGTCTCATAAATCAGCAATAAGGTGCCAGCCAGGCTGCGGTCTCACCTGGAGCTCTGCCAAGGAAGACCCGCTTCTGAGCTTATTCAGGCTGTTGGCTGAGTTTACCTGCTTGCTCTGGGTCCTGGCCACGCAGGCCCTCTGTCGGCTGCTTAATGAGCTGGCTTTTTCAAGGCTGGCAGAACTTCTCTGACCTCAGGGAAGACCTCAGTCACTTGTTTTTTTCTGAGACAGAGTCTTGCTCTGTTGCCCTGGCTGGAGTGTGGTGGTGTGATCTCAGCTCACTGCAACCTCCGCCTCTTGGGTTCAAGTGATTCTCCTGCCTCAGCCTCCCAAGTAGCTGGGATTACAGGCATGTGCCACCATGCCTGATTAATTTTTATATTTTTAGTAGAGATGGGGTTTCTCCATGTTGACTAGGCTGGTCTCGAACTCCTGACCTAAGGTGATCTGCCTGCCTCAGCCTCCCAAACTGCTGGGATTATAGACGTGAGCCACTGTGCCTGGACCCAGTCCCTCTTAAAGAGGTTGTCTCAATTAGTCAGGCCCAGGACAATCTCCCTTTGGATCAATTCAAAGTCAATCAGGTACCTCAAAATCCTTTTTGCCATATCAGGTAGCACCATCAGGGCGATGCTATCCTATCACACTGATAGATCCCCTATATTCAAAGGGATGGATTATGTAGGGCACAAACACTTGCATGGATGAATTTTGCTCTAATCTGTAATAGAAACGTACAACAGAAAGCCAGTAGATTTATAAATTAAGGTGGATTTTTAACAGGAAGTATGCAGATAGGATATGTTTTCTTCCCTTCTTTCAACATGTTGCTTATCATCTGGGGAAGGAGCAGGCAGAACTCAAAACAATGATAACAACCTTTTCTATCCATTTGGTTTGATGGGAAGAGAAGCAAACAAATAATTGGCAGGACTGTTGGGCACAGTTGTGTGGGTTGCATACTGCACAATCAAGAAGTGCTATTCTCAGCACAGTCGATGACACCGCTGGGAGTTACGTAGTCTGTAAATGGCAGTCCTGCTCTCCTAGACTGAGCTAGAATGGGATGAGGTTGGGACCAGCACAGGGCCAACCTATGGAAGGAGCCCAGTACCATGGGTGTCCTGACCAGAATTGAGTCCACAGGGCCCTGCCCTTTGAGTGGAGATGCCTTGCCTGCTGTTTGTGCTTGGGTAGGAACAGGGCTGCCTCCCAGGGAAGCCCCTGGTCAGTGAGCTGTGTCAGCAGGGGACAGCTGCTCCAGTCCATCTTCTCCACTCAGAGCAGGATGAGGTGGATAACAATAAGTCCAGATCTGGACACAGTGAGCTTGGTGTGCCCGTGGTCACCCAGCTTGGGTGACCTTTGGCAGCTAGAGCCATAGGTCTGTCTCAGTGGCAATCAGCGAGGGAAAGTAGGGGTTAAGTCAGAAGGTGACTTTTTGGGGTCCCCAAAAAGGTCATTGTGATGCTGTGGAGGGAGCACTGCAGCTCCACCTCTCAGACAAATGAGGTCACCCCTCTCTGCCTCAGTTTCCTTGCTAGTAAATTAAGGGTAAAATTGCCAGTCTCCTAGAGTGGGAAGACATGAGTTTAAATGAGATCATGTAACAGGGGGCACAAGGCCTTGCACAGACGGTGTGCTCCCTAGAAGACTGACTAGGGCTCTTCCAGGTTGGGGAGTGCACAGTGGAACCCACAACGTACTGAGAGACTCCCCTTTTCAGTAGCAGGCCCAGAGAGCATCCCCCTGGGCGTCATCACGGGGCACAGAGCTCAGCCTCTTAAGTCCCTGAAGGTCAGATGCAGCTGGCTCTAAAAGTATCCACACATTTAAAATCCAGCCTGTGCTGTGTGGCCCGCTGATCAGAACACCAGCACCCCCCAGTGGAAGCCATGAGCTCACTGTGTGTGTCTGGAAGCTCCCCACCCCTGGGGCTCAGGGCCTCCCGCACGCCTCTGCTCCGTGGCATGCTCCCTCCCATTGTGTCCACCGCGTTCTGCGTGCTGTGTTTTTTGCCATTGGCTGTGAGCACATTTGTACGTCTCTGCATGGTTAAACTGCACTTCCTGTGGGCAGCTAAGATGTCTTTTTCTTTGTATCTTCAGCATCCAGCAAGGTGTTTGACACATAGAGAAGGAAAGTAAGTACTGGATTATTTTTCCTTTTTTAATTTTTCCTTTTTTTTAAAAAAACAAAAAATCCCTCAGCTTTATTGAGGTATAATGGGCAAATAAAAATTGTATATATGCTGGGCATGGTGGCACATGCCTGTAATTCCAGCACTTTGGGAGGCCAAGGCAGGCAGATTGCTTGAGCGCAGGAGTTGGAGACCAGCCTGGGCAACATGGTGAAACCCTGTCTCTACCAAAAATACAAAAATTAGCCGGGCATGGTGGTGTGTGCCTGCAGTCCCAGCTACTATGGAGGTTGAGGTGGGAGGACTGCTTGAGGCCAGGATGTGGGAGGATTGCTTCAGCCCGGGAGGTGGAGGTTGCAGTGAGCTGAGATGGCACCACTGGGCTCCAGCCTGGGCGACAGTCATACCTGTCTCAACAACAACAACAAAAAAAGTATGTATTCGAGGTGTACAATGTGATGTTTTGGTATATGTATATACTGTGATGATCACCACAATCAAGCTAATTAACACATCTATCGCGTCACATAGTTACCATTTTGGTGAGAACACTGAAGACCGACCCTTTCAGCACATTTCAAGCACGCAATACATAATTGTTAACTATACTGTTAACATAGATGCTGTACATAGATCCCCAGAATTTATCTTATAACTGAAAGTTTGTACCCTTTGACCAACATCGTCTCATTTCTCCCCCACATCCTGGCCCTAATAACCACCATTTCACTCTATTTCTATGATGTCAGCTTTTTTAGATTCCACATACAAGTGAGATCATGCAGTCTTGTTTTCCTTTACAAGAGGAACGGTTCCGAGTGAGCATGGTTAAGACTCAACATGACCAGCAGAGGGCGCAAGAACCAAGGACGTTGCGGGGGCGGGGCGATAAGGCCTCTCTGTGAGCAAGATTTCCTGGAAACACTTCCAGCAAGCAACACATTTATAATCTCTATTTTTCTGTCATATTCTTTCCCTTTGCCTAGTCCCTGCAAGATTTGTCACTTGGCAGCTGCAAAGGCTCAAGGCTTGGGAAACTCCCAGAAAGTCAGAGCCACGGCCCCCTGTCCATCTACATTTCAACAGCTGGAGAGGATTTAGATGGAATTGCCAGGGGTTGGGAATGGCTGGCTGGGAAGAAGCACTCTCCCCGGGGGGTGGCCTTCACCCTTAAGGGGCTGCAAGCCTAGGTCACTAGGCTCTCAGCAGTCCGTTAGGCAGCCAGTGAAGGGAGTGAGCGCCCTGTCTCCAGGGGTGTGCAAAGAACTGGAAGGCAGGGTAAACTATCTCTATTCCAAAGGCTGTTGCAAGGCTTAAGTGAGAGGGTGATTGTACGTTGTGCAATCCAGTGTCTGGGTATGGTATTAAGGGAAACACTTAAATTGTTGAGAACTCAGAAATGGGAGTAGGAAATGAGCCAGGTGATTCTGTGTTCCTAAGGCCCAAATAGTGGTAAACTAACAGATCCTTTCCTGGAAAAAAGAAATTAGAAGAAAAAATGTTAACATAAGGCAACATGTCTGATACGGAAGTGCAATATTTGTGCAATCAGAATAATTGAAACTACACAAGAATTGGTAAACTGTGGCCCGCTGCCTGTTGTTGCTTGGCCAGCAAACTGAGAATGGTTTTTACATATTTAAGTGGTTGAAGAAAAAAGGCATCATATTTTGTGACATGAAAATTAGATATAATTCAGATTTTCATATCTATAAATAAAGTTGGTTGGAACACAGCCATACCCACTCATTTATGCATTATCTAGGGCTACTTTCACACTACAAAGACAGGGCTGAGTCACCAAACAGGGCCATGTGGCCTGCAAAACTTGAAACATTTGCTTATCTGGCCCTTCATAGAAAAAGTTTTTCAATCCATGACCTAAGTTGTTAACACTGGCAAGGAGAAAGGTTCACCTAAAACCCCTCCTGTTTTTCCACATGGGGAAACTGAGGCTTGCACAGGACATGCGCTTGCTCAAGGGCAGTAGTAGGAAGATGTCTGCAAAGCATCTCGAGGTCCCCTGTGTGCTCTGCCTATCTGCAAATGTGTGGAATTTGACCATTTGGGAACTGGGCCTATAAGCCCATTTCTGGCACCAAGGGGCAGGAACAAGGCAGAAAGTACAGGTATGACAAGGGAGAGGGGGCCCAGGGAAGCCCAGTGCCTGTGGAGGTGGCACCAGCTCCTGTCCCCATCCTCTCTGTGTGTCATCTTCAGTCAGTTCACACCAGCAGGAGGCAGGAGGGCTGTCCTGGAGCCAGGGTACCAGAGGGTGATCCTGCCTGGCATCTGAGGGGTGGTATGGCTGCAGCCTCCTTTTCCCCCCTAGATCCCAGAACTCTTGTCTGTAAAAGAAGCACCATGTCCCCTGTTCCATCCCCTCCCAAGCAGCACCCAGTGGGAGGTGCTGCTGGAGGAGGCAGTGCCCAGCCCCCTCTCCCTTCCAGTCCTGGCAGGGTGGTGGAGTGGGGAGGTGGCAGGTGAAGACAGGACTGGTAGCTACAGTAGAGTCCTGTGTCAGGAAGGACAGATGCAAGTGTAAGTCCCTGCTGGAACGTGGGCAATGTGATCTGGCCTGGCCTCCCTGCCACCAGGAGACATTCTGGAGGAGATGCTGTGGTCCATCTCACCTGGCTAAGGGGCCACGGCCCAGACCCCTTCCCCAGTCCCAGGCCTAGCTCCCAGGGCTGCCCAAGCTGGAAAGAATCCCCCACCCCTACACAGGCTATAGAACCCTGCAAGAGCTCTGTGCCTATTAAACATGCTAGATAGATCTTCAGAGCGTCTGGCACCTGGTGGGCACACCGCGAGCATGAAGGCCTCTTCTTTTATTAGGAGGACGGGACTGTGGCTTGGCAGTCCTTCTGATGAAAAGGAACAGGAAGGGGCGGGGAGCGGGAGCAGGAGAGGAGACGAGCGAGAGTGAGCGAGCAATAAAAGAAAGAAGCGGGGTGGGGGGAGGACTTAAAAAACAAAAGAAAGAGGAGGGGGAAATGGGTGAAAGAAGGGAAGAAAGAGGAAAAAAAGCAAATAATGAAAGAAAAGGGGAAAAGTAAGAAAAGCCGAGCCGTTTCCGCGGGCGCCTCGCCGCGTTCCGGCCCGCGCGAGCCGGCCGCTCTCTGGGCTCTCAGGCTCTGCACGTCGGGAAGGCTCCTGGAGGAGCCCGGTCCGCGGCTTCCAGGGACTGTGACCAGCGCTTCATGGGCCCTGTGGGAGCCTGGGGTGGAAACCAGGTCTTGAGCTGCAGCCTGGCACCAGCGCGGACGGGGCAGGGAGGGCCCGCGTAGTCGGTCCGCACCGACCCTGACTCTCCTCGGAAGGTCGAAGCAGCACGCGCGTGGGGGTCAGACCTGGGCCCAGGGAGCGTTCTCGAAGGGTCCACACTCGCCGGCGGGAGAGCACCCGTGCGGGCCCCAAGCACCGCCCCCACCCGGCCTTGCAGTCGGCGCCCAGCAGCTCTGGTCTTCGCGGCCGGCCTCACCGAGCCCCGGCACCCAGACGGCTACTTCCTGACTCTGGGTGTGGCCTCAGGCGCCGCCGCTGGTTCGCGTAACTGGACTCCGGAGCGAGGTCTCTGCGGGAGCCGCCGGGGCTGGAGAGTGGTGGGTGTGAAATGGAGGCGGGACCCGTCCAGGGCCTGGAGGGCTGGGAGTGGAGCCGCGGGCTAGCGGCTCTGCATGTCCAGAAGCAACACCTCCGGTTCCTAGACCAAGAACCGGGTCATCTCCGGGTCGCCGGAGCGAGTTATTTATTACATATCTAAGAATCTATCTTTTATTTTTATTTATTATTTTTGTTAAGAGACGGGGTCTGGATCTGTCGCCCAGGCTGGCGCAGTGGGGCAATCAGAGTTCACTGCAGCTTCGAACTGTTGGGCTCAAGGAATCCTCCTACCTCAACCTGCCCAGAAGCTGGGACTACAGGCGCTTGCCACTATGCTAGGCTGTTGGATGTATTTAAACTCACACTTTCATAGAAAATTAGACATTTTAAAAAAATCAACAGCAAAACTTACAAAACAAAAATAAAGTAGCGAATTCCAAAGGAACAAATTTGTAAATTGCTCCAAGAGGTGGAGCTTGGAAAGAGAGGGGATGTGTCTAAAGGCTCTGTCACCCCAAACACAATTTGACCCCGAGCTTCTAGGGCTTTGAAATGACTCAAAACGAATGCCCACATTTGAGTTCGAAATTTTCATGAAAGAAAGCATCACACAGACTGGCTTCTCCAAAGAGAAAGCGAGTTGGTGGTCTCCAGGAGATAAACCTGTAAGCGTGGGGACGGGGTAATTTTATAATTCCAAGATTTTCTGTTTTGAAGCTAGGAAAGATATTGCCAGTCTCTGCTCGGCGCAAAAGCAGGGCGAACGCCGCAGCCCATCCGGACGGTGCGTCCCGAGCGAGGTCCAGGCGGCCTCTGTCGGGCACAGCACACCTGCGGCCAAGGCCGGTGCCCCAGTCCCAGCAGCACCACCAACACGGCACCAACAGCCTGGACAATCAGAACCAAAGGTAAAAAAAAAATAAAAAAATAAAAAGAAAGAAGAAGAAGAAAAGAAAAAAGAAAAGAGGAAACGAGCTCCATTCGCAGCGCTAGTGACGTGTCCCCAGGGACGGACAGTGTGCTGGGCGGCGGGGCGCGCAGGGCTGCACCGGGAGCAGAAGGCCGCGAGATGAGGTGGCCCGGGGCCACCTGGGCCCCTAGGGGCTGGACGTCAACCAGTAAGAGGCCGTGGGACCCCCCGCAGGCGGCTGCTGGGACCACTGCAGCCGGAGGTGAGCTGACCGTTCTGGAAGAAGCCTCCGCTCCACCGTGGCCCCAACTTCGTTTTGCCAATTAAGATGCAGACCCGCTGCAAGTGGGAGCGGAAACAAACTGCCCACGGCCGAGGCAGATGGAGGAGAGCCCAGCGTCCTCCAAGCAACGCACGATCCCCTGGCCGTTGGCCGCTGAGCCTGCCCCGAGTGCTCCTTCCAGACTCAGCCTCCCCCCCGTACAACGAACGGCTCCCGGACCCCTGAGCGCGCGGAGCCATTTCACAATCCCATCTGGGAGGCGCTGGAGTAGGAGAAGTGTGTGGGTGGAGAGGAGGCGGTTCTGCAACCTACACCTGAATGCTTAGGGGATTCGGTTGTGGGAATGAGGTGGTCCCCTCCCAGTCCCGCAGCCTCCAAAGGGGCTGTATAGGGTGTGAGGGGCAGAACGTGGGTGGGGAGGAGGCCGGTTCTGCGCTCCGAGGGCCCTCATCCAACGACTGGGCGGCGCCGAGGACCCCCTGCCGCCCGGAGCCCCTCGCCGCCCGGCTGCTAGGGAGGGCGGCTGGCCCGGGGCGCTGAGGTCACCTTTTCCACTGCGCCCGCCGCGAGCGGGACGGTTTCCGGGATTTTCTCGGCGGCGGCTAGAGGCCTCGGGAGGGGGATGTCCCAGGCGTCGGGCTGGCAGCTGCGCCCCTGGGGTGGGGACTGCGATCCCAGACTGCACCCCACTGGGGAGGAGGCTTCCCCTCTCTCGGTCTCGGTGTCCTAGACAGGGAGGGGGTTCCCGTTCTCTGGGAGCCTCTTTTTTCGGCCGCCAACGCGGCAGTGCCTGAGCAGAGGAGGCCCTGCCGCCGCCGGTTTTGTGTAATTTTCGCCGAAAAGGGGTTTATCTGCTGGTTTGCCCTGGGGTCGGGTGACGGGGAGGCTGCGTCTAGCAGGAGCCAGGGGGACCAGAGACAGACCTGCGAGGGAGGTGTTTTGGGCGACCGGGGGCAGGACCCTGGCTCTGTCAGTCCCTGGAGCCAGCTGCGGTCTCCCAAAGCTCCCTAGGCGCTGGGCATTCTCCTTCCAGCCCTCAGGGCCTCATTCCCAAAGCCGCCCTCTGCTCATGCTGCAGGGCTGGCCTGGGGCTGCAGGAAATGGTCCTGGCCAGTGGCCAAGGAGCTGGGGGTGCACACCTGTGGAATGGGGTGAGGGCTGGGCTGCACTAGTCTTCTGACTCCCCAAAATCTAGACAGGAGGCCTCCATCCTGAAAATGACCCCCTCCCCCACAAACTGACCAAGGAACTATCCCAGGAGGATGGCTTGCAGTAAAATAAGTTTAGTGACAGCTGAGGAACAGTGTGATCCTTGAATCTGGAATTTGGGGACCATTTTGAGGATGTGAGACCCTCAGGTCTTGAGGTCTTGAGCATGGGGCAGAGATGGTTCAGATTTGGGTGGCTTCTGTTAGGGCCCAAATAACAGGGGATGGGACAGAGGCTCGCTGGGCCTACTCAGGGAGAAACTGCCACTAGGCTATGCCCTTAGGGAGATGTAGAAGCCAGGGGGTGAGGAGGGGGCTAAGATGGAGGTGAGGGAGGAAGCCGGGAAAAAGGGCTTGATATGGCTCTGTACAAGGAGCAATAGTAAACCAGCCCTACTCACTGTAGTACCTGCACCAGGCCCTGCCTCTCACTAGGTCTCAGTTTCCCATCTGAGAAAGGCGATGGCTGAATTGAGTGATACCATTGCACTCATCTAGGGAGGGTTCCCTGAGTCTACCCATGGGTGGGGGGAGCCCGAATGGCTGCCCCGGCCTCCCAGGAGACACTGGCTTTTTTCTATTTGCCAAGTTGGATGTCGGTGGCTGCTTGGCCAACAGTGACAGGGTCAGCTTCCTGGTCTCTTGGTCTCTCACGAGGTGGCCTGCTCAGTGTGGGACACTGTTGCTTTTAGTGGTGCCCTCTCCACCCTTTCCAAAGAACCATGTAGGCTCACAGCACCCCTCTTGGAGGGAGTCTGAAGCAACTGGCGGCCATTGAGGCCACCTTCTTTCAGTCCCAGTGGTAACTCTGAGTTCAGAAAGTCATGCGACAGCTGGGAAGGAGAGACTGGGCTCTTGGGATCGGGATCTTACCAGAGAAGGTAGTCTTTGTCCTCACTCCAAGCCCTACAGACAAAGGATCTGGGCCACTTCCTAGTCCGCCCCACCTGCCCCCCACCCCCACCCCCGAGTCTGGGGCCGGGGCCAGGGGCTGAGGGCCAGCCTGAAGGCCTCCCCACCAGCAGCTGGAGCTGGAGAAAGGACTTCAACTTGGGTGGGGGGCATGGCCATAGGTGTGGTAAGCCCTAGTTATCTGAGGTGAAGACTGAGGCCCCGCATGGAGCTCATAGAGGAAGTCGGGGTGGCCCAGGACACCCACAGTGCGTCAGGCGCTGACTGGCAATGGCGGATGGGGCTGGGAGGTAGGACCAGTGATTCCTGAGAAGGGGGGGAAGGGCAGGTACTCCTCCCCTACCTCCTGGGGACACTTCTCCCCTCTTGCCTGGAGGAACTGTTTTCTCTCCAAACAGACCTAAGGGCTCCCAGGGTGCAGGACCCCCTCACTGAGTTCTCACAGTCTCCCTGGAGCCAGGTGTCAGCATCTCCTCAGGACAAATAAGGAAACTGAGGCCCAGAAAGGGTCAGTGGTTTCACCAGTAGTGGCAGGACCAAAGAGAGGAGTTCAGCATAGAGTAGCTTTGGGGTTGTTCACTCCACGGCTTGGGTTTATACTCTCTAATGATGGAAAGAAAGTTCTAGAGAAGGCACTGCCAACTTCCTCCATCATGTTGGAATCTTTGAGGCTCCACAATGGAGCCAGGTCCCACCAGGGTTTGGTCTTTACACTCTCAGAGCAACCTGTGGCCCCCTGGCCCCAACTCCGCCCAGTAACGGTTTCTTGATACTCCAAAGCTGGGGAAAGAAAGCTGCATCCTTCCCTTCTCCTCCAATCCTTTTCCTTTTCTAACTAGGGGGATGTAACCAGCCCACAGCCTCCTGGGGGCTGTCAAGAAGGATGTGTCCATGGATCACTTGAATTTGCAAATCAAGCAAATCTCGGCCGGGGAACATTTTTCTCTCATGGCAGCCCGGAGAGAAATGAGGCCGTACATGGTAAACTGAGGCAGAGGTGGGCGGGGTGCACAAGTGCCCCTACCGCTCTGCCCACGCTGCCTCACCCTTGCCGGGTTGGCGGTCTTGAGCCCGGGACTGGAGGCTGCTCGGACCACCTCCTTCCCAGCTGAGGAGCGCGGCCTTTGCCCCTCCTCCTCCCGACCTTTCCGGGGCTACCTAAAAGCCGATCAAGCCGCCCGTTTTCTAGCTGTCCCCTTTCTTTACCGCCCCCTCCCTCTGCCCCGCCTGCCTCTGTGCCCTCCGTCACGTCACAGCCCGCTGGCTCTCACGCCTCTTTTGGTCTCTGTGCACATCTCGGTGGCGTCCCTGGTACCCTCACATCACACTCTCTCAAATCTTGTTTGGCCCACGCCGTCTCCCTCTGCCCCCTCTCTCACCTGTGTCGTGGATTCCTCCGACTCTCGTCTCTGGGGGTCTTGCCTCCCGAACTCTCCGGCTCTCTCCTTCCAGGGCGTGCGCTCCGCTGGGTCTCCCTCGGTCTCGGTCGGCCGGCCTCTTTCACGCGGCCCCCTCCCTCCTGGCCTCCCTTCCGCCTCCCTCCCTTCTGTGTCCCTCCC
>NC_045447.1:107304727-107310319 GCF_002776525.5 Piliocolobus tephrosceles | reverse complement strand
GCCCCCTCTCTGGCACCTTCACACAGGTCCTCATAAGGGACTTTGTGGGTTGCATTATCCAGTTTTAACAGAACCAACATGACCCAAGATGGGCAGCTGCCTAAAGTCAGGCCAAGGCCTACTGAGACAGCGTCAATGACACAAGCCCTGCAGACAGTAACGTTTCAGTGGGAGCCAGGCCCCTTTGGGGTCCACGCAAGTTAGCTCAGTGTCCACAGAGCAGCCCTGGGTGGTAAGAATGATTGTTAGCATCCCTTTTCCAGGTGGTGAAACTGAGGCAAAGAGTGGTGAAACAACTCTTCCAAGGTCTCACAGATCCTGGAGGCCACCCCGGCTGTGAGGGCATCTGCATCAGAGCCCCGAGCTCACCGAGTGCTCCATCAGATAGGGCTTCACACCGAGCACCAGGCTGCCTCAACTTTTGCTGCACCTCCAGATATTATCGAGTGGGAGCAGGATGGGCAGATCTTTTCCAGATAAGTAAACCTACCTGTTGGGTGGGGGTCCCCAAATTCCTGTCCTGGAGTGGTTTCGGCAAAAAGAATTTGGAGTTGAACACCCTGGGCGATGGGGGAGGGTGTCCGTTGGGGAGCACAGGTCTGATTTGGGCATGAGAAAGGTGGTGAGGGCATGTTGAGAGGAGAGGACTTTGATCTCAGTGCAGAGGGCCTGGGGTACAGACTGCGTGGGGATGAGGGAGGGAGTCCACACAGAGGCTTCCAGAAGTGAAGGTGAGGTGGTGGCCGGAAGCCCAGGCCCTGGAGCACAAGATGTCTCCTGTCTCACTACCAACTGTCATTGAGGGGAGCGGGTGGCAGAAGAGTCATGGTCGGCTCTCAGCCATGGAACTCCCCCCTGTGAAAGACCCAGGCGCAGGCTTCCCAGGGCTCAGGTTGCTGCTAGTTGAAGCCTCTTCCTGGGAATCCAACCCTCACAGGTCTCGATTTTCACGCCTGGTAAAAGCTGTTGGTTCCGTTGGCACGTCAGGGGCGGGAGTGGGGGTGATGGGACAGGTTAGGGAGTAGATAGTGTACTGACTCCAGGCCAGTGCCTCCCTCCACTGTCCTTTCCATGGAGCTGAGCAATGCACCAGGATATGACTGGGCCTCAGGTGGATGGTCCAGGGAGCAGAGGCTTCTGGTGCTTAGTAGCACATCCCAGAACGTCTCCCAGAACTGCCACCAGGTACAACATGTCCCCAGCTCCCGGGGAGCTCAGTAGGAAGCCCTGCGGGTGTGCCAGCCCTCTGGCTTCCACCCTCTGCCTTCAGTGAGCTTTTGTCTGTTTGCTGGGGGCTCAGGGCAATCACAGCACATACATACACACACACACACTCTCACACACATGCACGCACCCAACTACATCATCACATGTATACACACTCACATGCCCACACACCTGCACACACACGCACACGCACTGGTCCACACACACATGTTCTCACATGCACATGCACAAGCACTCACACACCTGCACACACAAATACACGTCCTTCAGCACCTTTGGAGTGCGGAGGCCATCATGTGGTGGAGGACAGCATTTGGTGTCATGTGACCTGAGGCCAATGTCTGCTCACCTTTGTCCCAGTATAGATCCCAGGCCCTTTGATACTCGATTTTCTCATCTCATTGCAGGCATCAGAAATCCAAGTCCAAGGATGAAGTGTGTAGCTGACAAGTCCAGGATAGGTCTGCCTTCAGGCACAGCTGGATCCAGTGGCTCCAGTGTGCCCCTCTCTGCCAGCTTCATTCTCAGATGGTCTCTCCCCTTGCAAAGTCAGAGCTGGCATGGGCACCCAGGGAAGCCTGTGTCCTTTCAGTGGTCAGAGGAAGGGACATGACCTCTTCCCCACCGACCCCAGGTGAGGCTCTGAGTGAGCTCTGACTGGCTGAACTTGGTCTTGTGCATTCGTGGCCTATCGTGGTGCTAGGCAGACCAATGCATCAGGACCGCTGCGCTAGGACGGGGTCTGATCCATTGGAATCATACAGACGCAGAAGGGGGGGCAGGTGCCTGTGTGAAATTAGGGGGCTAGTCCTGGAACAGGAGGAAAAGCACCAAAAGCCACGCCATGGGGACGCCCAGCGGAGAGTCAGCAGGAAAATCCCCTACGAAAAGCGAAGTGCTGGCCTCTGGGTTGTGTTGTAGGGCGGTGGCCAGGAATAGTCCCCTGGGTGCACCCCTGTGTCTCTGGCCTGTGGTCCCACCCCGCGTGGCAGGCCCTCCACAAAGCAGCTGGGAAGGCTGATCTCCAAGTGCAGGTAGGCACCGCATCCTGCAGAGGAGGAAACTGAGGCCTCATCCAAGTTCGCTCAGCTGGGAAGTGAGAGTGGTGGGGCTCATGGTGGGACCTTGGGCGTGGGAATGCCAAGGGCCCGGTTGGGGATGGAGGAGGTCATAGCAGGAGATACAAAGCTGAGTGTTGAGTGCTGAGCGAGGCAGGACAGCCTGGGGTGGGGCTTCTGATGGGGTGGGGCCCTGGAGGGGCCTGGAATGAGGTGGGGCCTATGGCAGGGCTGGGGTAGGGTGTGGGACGGCATCTTGTAGCGTGGTAGGGCCTGTGGTGAGGCACGGTGGGGTTGGGGAGGTCTTGTTGTGGGGAATTGGATCCGGGCCTGGGTGCAGGGGGTTAAAAGTGCTGGAGTACACAGTCACAGTGCTGTGTCCTGTGCCGTGCCATCTGTATTCGAACACCGTTGCTTCCTTCCTTCCTTCCTTCCTTCCTTCCTTCCTTCCTTCCTTCCTTCCTTCCTTCCTTCCTTCCTTCCTTCCTTCCTTCCTTCCTTCTCGCCTGCCTTCTTTCATGCAAACATCCTCCATGGGCCAGGACCAGAGGCAGAATTGGCCCAGAAGAGGGAGACCCAGCTGCAGCTTCCCCAGGAGCTCTGGCGCCTCCTTCCTGCAAGTCTCTTCCTGGAATGAGACCCGCCTGCTGGTGGACTCTCCAGCCTGGAGCTGGCAGCCGGTGCCCTGGCTGTACCTCTCACACTGCGAACTGTGGGTGGCGCTTTCTGCTGCCACGTCCCTTGCTGCCTCTCCACTTAATTGAGTGAATGCGCTTCTCTTTATTTTTGGTTTGCATTTGGTTTCTGTCACTTGTCACCAAGATATCATCACTGTGCACCCAATTCCATGGCTCCCACATCCTCTTGGCCTCAGTATCCTCTCTGTAACCTGGGCTCCTGATACCTTAAAGTAGAGCTCGACGACGCTGTGGACCTTGGCCCATCCTTGGAGTCTCCAGGCTGAAGGAGCACAGATCTGGGACTACAGACCAGAGGGACCCTGTAGCAGCTCGTCTGCAGGTGGGTGACCCCGGCTCTGACCTCCGGTCTTGAGATGACTCTGTTTCCTGCTGGTTCTTGTCCCATCACTGAACCACCTCCCTCCCTCCCTGGCACAAGAGCTGTTTACTGAATGCTGCCAGTGCCCAATGATGGTTTGTTAACGTCCTTTACAAAATGTAGAGCAAGAAACAGAGGACATTTCTCGGGATGGAGGAGAATAGCAGTTCTCTCCAGCGAGAGTGTAAGTGCCGCCGCTCTCAGCTCCTGAAGAAACCTAGTTTTCTTTGTGCAGCCTGAGACTGTGTCTCTGTTTAGCTGTGAAGTCCTCATTTCAGCTTGTGATTCCACAGGCGCTCTTGCCATACCATGGATGTGAATCTCATCATGCTGGGAGCTGGGGCTCCGGGGCAGTTTTTCCTTGAATCTTGACACCAGCCAAGGCTTGTCCTTATCTATGTGTTCCAAAGCTACTTTTGTGTCTAGTAATTTGACGTGCCTCTCCCACCTCACTTCATTTCATATAGGGCCTGAAATGTCACCATCTGTCATGCCTTTGCTTTCTTCCTTGGAGGTCCCTATTAAAAATACAAATGCTCTCTGGGCAGGAGATGGACTGGATTAGGTAAGTTTTTCCAAATTCCAGCCCTGTGGGCACCACCTTCAGGCTTGGCCAGAGCTGTGGGCCTTGGGATCTTACGTATTTAACATTATTCTTGCAGAGGGCCTCGTCCTGACCAATTGTAGTTTGCGGTGCTCAAAGAGGCCATAGCTACAAAATGATGGACAAGTTACACTTTTCTAAAGTGTGCCCTGGTGACTATTACAATCGGTGTGCTACCTCCCTCCTCTGCTCACGGTGCTCTGCGTGGGTCCATGGAAGGAGGGCTGAAGCTGACTCCTTTCATGGCCTCGACTCCTCATTCCCTGGTATCTGTGTCCTTTGTAATTGCTCCTGGAAGGAGGCTTGATTCCCTACCCTTGACCGCTTGGACAAGTGGGATGCAGCTGTGGTCTAGGGGCTTGATGCTCAGAGTGTGTGTTTGTGCTACTGCTTCCCTCTTGTACATCTGACATTGCCCCAAGACGAATGTGCCTTCTTGGGGCACTCACATGGCTGTTGGTCCAGGACCTGAGGCAGTCAGGTTGCTCCACTGAGTTCAGTCTCCATCAACCCATCCTCAGTCAAACCTCAACTGAACCACAGGCGTGGAGACAAACCATGCTTCTGTCTTATTGCTAAATGTGTGCTTGGTGTGCTAAATGTGAGCTGTTGGAGTTGTTTGCTATATAGCATCTTTGCAGCCACAGCTAACCCATGCAATGGCCTGGCAGGATGAGTGCCAGGCTTCCTAAGGGGCTCATCTGGCCACAGGAGTCCTGCAGTGGGAAGACCCAGCATTGCCTGTCTTCCTGTGGGAAGATGGGTAGGGAATGGTAGCACGGGCTGTGGCTACTGATGCTAAATGAGGAAGCATGGGGCTCCAGCCCCCCGGGACATAGACTCGCTGGAGGCCTTGAGCCTCTCCCTCTCTGGAGCGACCTTCTCACCTGTAGAACAAGGAGGCTGGACTCAGGCTCTGATGTCTGGGTCACTCTGATCTGCTCTTGCTTCATCACAGCAGCTTCTGGTTCACTGGATGTGTGGGATGAGCCACCCCGAGGTGGGGTTCACTGTGGTGCCCCCACAAGACCACGCGGCAGCAGGCTGCTCCTGGCGATGGGTTCCGTTACTGCCCCACGCTTGAGCTGTCCCTGAATAGTAGCATCTGTTGACTTCCATTGAGGGTTCCTGTGTGCCACGCACAGCGCTACAGCCCTTTAGGGAGATTCTGTCAATCCATAGCTGAAGCAACCGAGGCAGGTCTGTTACTCGCCCCGTTGTGCAGATGAACAGACTGAGCCAGAGAGGTGAGGTGACTGCTAAGCACTAGGGAAATGGGGCCCATATTCAACCCCAGGCCCACGCAATCCCTCACTGGGGAGTTTCTGGTGGTGATCCGGGTGCTCCAGACCCTCAATGGCCCATATCAGCTTCCTAGGGCTGCATAACCAAGCACTAGACCCGTGGTGGCTCAAACTGCAGTTTATTGTCCCACAGTTCTGGAGGCCAGAAGTCCAAGATCAACACAGCAGCAGGGTTGGTTTCTTCTGAGGCTGCGAGGGAGAATCTGCCAGGCTGTTCTAACTCTGGCGTTTGGCAGTAATTTTCAGCGTTCTGCAGCTTGCAGGGGAATCACCCAGTGTCTGCCTCCATTTTCACATGGCGCAGTCCCTGTGTGTGTCTCCAAATTTCCACCCCCTCACC
>NC_045447.1:107288283-107304627 GCF_002776525.5 Piliocolobus tephrosceles | reverse complement strand
CAAGCTCCGCCTCCCGGGTTTACGCCATTCTCCTGCCTCAGCCTCCCAGGTAGCTGGGACTACAGGCGCCCGCCACCTCGCCCGGCTAGTTTTTTGTATTTTTTAGTAGAGACGGGGTTTCACCGTGTTAGCCAGGATGGTCTCGATCTCCTGACCTCGTGATCCGCCCGTCTCGGCCTCCCAAAGTGCTGGGATTACAGGCTTGAGCCACCGCGCCCGGCCTCCAGGATGGTCTTGATCTCCTGTCCTCGTGATCTGCCCACCTCAGCCTCCCAAAGTGCTGGGATTACAGGCGTGAGCCACCGCGCCCGGCCAATTTCCCCCTTTTTTATAAGGACACAGTCATGCTGGATTAGGGCCCCACTACTCCATTATGACCTCATCGTAACTAATTACCTCTGTAACAACCTGTTTCCAAATAAAGTCACACGGAGAGGTATTTGAGTTAGGGCTTCAACATGTACATTTAGGGGAGCATAATTCAACCCACATTAGCCCCTCAGCGTGGTTATCAGAGCCCTGGTTTGTTGTTGGTTGTTGGGGTGTAGGGGCACTGACTTGGGAGGGTGTGCCCCCTCCTCGAGGAAGCTGGGGCAACCTGTGTCTGTGGAGGCCTGAGCCGAGTTGTGTCCCTTAGGGAGGAAGTCAGGGGCAGGGCTGTGTGGGTTAAGTCACAGCTTTGCCAGCACAGTGGCAGGACGCTGTTATGCAAATGCTCTCCCACAATGATCCCCACCCCAAACGGGAGAAAGCCCTGCATCTGGGACAGGACAGTGGTGGGGGCTGAGGGAGGAGGAGACCCGTCCCTGAATGCTTGCCACTTGTACATTTTGAATTGTGAACCATGTAAAAGAATTGCAAAAACAGCTTTTGAAAGTTCTTATTAAAAATAGCTCTAAACTCTGAAAAACAGGACCTACCTGGTAGGCAGGATGAGGAGCCAGTGAGCTGATGGATGGAAACGCCCGCCCCTGCCTGGCCCCAGCAAACGATGCTGCTATTATTAGCTCTCGGACCGTGCTGGCCTCTGAGGTGGCTCCAGGCTTGGCGGGCTTGGCAGTGCTGGGACACACGAGGTCCTTTTAACCCCCACACCCCGAGGAGCCCTGGGAGCCTGCCCTGGGCCTGGCTTCTTGAGAATCAGCTCAGGGGACAAGCTAGATCTGGGGCCAGGAGGTGGTCAGGCCATCTCAATGCAACAGTCCCAGCCCCATCCTGGTCTGGGCCTTCTGGCTGCCTTCAAGCAGGTGGGAAAAGCCCTACAGCCTCTCCCTTCTTGCACGAAGCCTTTTCCACCCCCTCCAGCCCTGCTGCCAGGCCAGGCGGCCCGTGGGCCCTGGCAACCTGGTTGGAGCCTCCAGCTGGGCAGATGATGGATGGGGCCACGTCAGCGCCCGCCTCAGAGTGGATTTTGTGTGTGTTTGACATTTATTTACTGTCCGTATAAACACTAACACCTATGAAGCATGCTGGCCGTGTGATAGCTTGGCTGAAGGCAGCTCTTAAGTACATAAATTATGTGCACCTCGCTAATGAACGGTTTGACAGGCGGGAAGTTTTATTTACCGCTGGCCGGAGTTTTCATATAAAACCAGGGCCCCGGCAAGCCAGGATTTGTGCACCGTCATAGTCTTGCCTATTCAGAATCCAACTCATTTCTTTTTTCTTTCTAAAAAATTTCTCCTCCTTCTTCTTTTTTTATTTCCCTCTTTTAAAGGCTTGACATAAAGCCGAGGTCTATGTATAGCCGTGCTGCCTGGAGCAAGTGTGGGGGGAGCCAGCCCATCTGGCGGCAGGTCTTCTGACGGGCGTATGCTTGAACAATATGTGGTTTGACAAATTTCAAGGCAGGCTTATGAAAAAATAACAGTGGTGCAGCCGTCTCGGTAAGTGCCCGTCCACCTGCGGGCGCGGGCAGGGGTGCCAGGCCGTGTGAGTCAGGGTGCCCGGCGGGGGATTAGGAGGTCCGTGTAAATCACCGTCATCCGGCACGTGTGGGACACATCACGGTCCCAGCTTCTGAGACTTGTTTCCCATCGCGAGGTCTGCCCGGGGCCAGGTGCCGCTGGCGATACTGGCAGCCTGTCCCTTGCGACCATGTTGGGGTGCACTGCTCTCAGTGGGACGTCTGCGCCTTGGAGGGGAGGGTACGCCGCGGGGCCTGGGCAGGCACCTCCAGGCATCTGTCTTGTCAGCCCTCAGGAGGCCTTGAGACACTCCGGGGAGGGTGGTCCCCTGGCCAGACATTCGTTGAGGACTTAGTCTTTTCATCTGAGAGAGGGTGCAGTGGACCCCCTCACCCTGGCCAAGCTACGAGGGTAGAGCCCTGTGTCTGTCCAGCCCTGTGAAGCCAGGTGGGGCTGAGGGGCATGGGGGGCTGGCCTCCAGGCGGGCCCCCTCTGCAGGCCCTAGCCGGCCACTTGGGGCCACAGCCCAGCGTCAGCACATGCTGTATGAGGCCTCAAGTCGTTTCTATCCCTCTCTGTGCCTTGGTTTCTCCCTCCCGAAAAGTGGACGTAGCACTAACCTCTGCCTCTCAGGGCTGCACTGAGGAGCGTCAAGGGCACAGTGTATGCTGGGGGCAGAGTGAGCCCCTGCCACCCTGTGGCCAGCCTGTGCAGTGTTTCATTTCACCCCCACAATACCCTGTGTGCAGGGAGGAAAGGGGCTTGCCCAAGGCCTGGAGTTGGCCTTTGTGGGGCCCGATGCCCCTGCCCCGTTCCAGCAACCTCGCCTCTGGGGTCTCCACTGGCCCAGTCAGACCCAGAGTCACTGTGATATCGGCCAGAGGCTTTCTGTGGTGCGGGGGCTCTGTCGGGAGGGAGACAGCAGCCTGCAGTGTGACCTGTGTCTATGGGGCCTTCCGATGGCTTCTGAAGCATGTCGCAGGGGACGGTCCAGGGACTCTGTCTTTATGGGCGGTGTCAGCCATTCTGTTCTGAGCATCCTGAGTAGGTGCCCACTTCGAAGATGAGGAGATCTAGATGCCTGCCCAGCCTACCCTCTGCCTCTTGGGTTGGGGTGTGAGGGGCCCCCAAAGATGCCGACACTGCTCACATGGTCATGCGACAGCCAGCTCCCCACCTGCAGCGCAGGAAGCACCCACACGTGGCAGGGTGATAACCACACGCAGGGAGTCAGGGCTGTAAGAAGCTGCCTCTCTCCCATCACCGGCCATTCTCCATGGCCTCTGCCCTGGAACTTCCTGGCTACCTCAAGCAAACCAGCTGCCCCACTTCTCCTGGCCTGGTCGCAGCCTGGGCACACATCTCTCCCTGCAGGTTCCCACGCCCACATCTGAGCCCCCACCAGGGCAGGGACTGGTTCCCTTTTGTCTGTGTCGCTGGGTCTCAGTATACAGAAGGTGCTCATAAGTGTCACAGCAAGAGTAGGAAGCAGGAGGTGCAGAGACCTCCATCCAGCCGGTGCTGGGCCCGCAGGGACCTTGAGGAGCTGGCCAGTGGTCATCCCTGGGCCCTGCTCTTCCCAAGGCCATTGCAGCCACCAGGCCCTGTTACTGTTGGTTCTTGCTTGAACCTGGGTGACTGTTCCCCACTCCTGGAGTTCCAGTCTCATTCTCTACCCAGCAGCGGTGATGAAACCCACCAGAGGCTGCTGTACCCAAAACAGTTTTGGGAGGCTGTGGGTCCACAGCAAAGGGCAACTGGTGGGTGTGGCAATGGGCACTCAGGCCACAAAGCCAGGGAGGCTTCCTGGAGAAGGTGGCGTGCTGGTCATAGAAGATCACAGGATATGGGGAAGGGGAAACTCTGCAGCACAAGCAGAGCCTCACACCCCAGAATGACTGTGCCGTGGTGGCGACTCCGGAGCTACACGGTGGCTGAGAACCTGTTGGGGCAGGGGTGGCGCTGTCTCCACACTCCCAGCTGGAGGCTGTGTGGGCCCTTCTGAGGCTCAGGAGGGAACAAAAGCTGCCAAGGTCACAGAGCAAGTAAGTGTGGAGCCTGCACCGGCCACCAGGCTGCCCAGCTTTGCATTCCCAGCTACGGGGACACATTCAGAGGCCCACAGAGCAGGGCCACGTGCCGCCAGCTTTATTAAATTCATATTTCCAGCTCCATCCCGCACAAATATCTGTATTTACCATCAAGCTCGGCAGTATTTATTTTCTAAAGTAGTTCTGTTTAAACAAGGAGTTTCTCTCTTAAATTCATCGACTCCAATTTCCTGTGGCCCCAGCCCTCCACGGAGCTGACATTAATCATTTGCATGACTGTAGGTTCTGCGGCCGCCGAGGGCCTCCGGCAGGCGGCAGCCATGGCGCCGGGCTTCACTGTGGCTTCCCCGACTCTTTCAATTAAAGCCGGGGGAATGGGACGCTGTCCCCGAAGAGTGACCAGAGGTGGAATGTGGCTGGAAGGGACAGGAAGCAGGACCAGCTCAGCAGTTCCCGGCTCCCACCCTGGCTCAGTCCGCTAGAGCCAGGTGACCTCTGCCAGTCTCTTTGCTCAGGCTGCCCATCAGGGGCTATACCCCAGCTGCTGTGTGCATCCAGCGCTGGCCCCACCATGGGCACTCACTGTGCCTTACTTTGCTCATCCATGACATGGGGACACTAGGTGTCCCTGCTGCACCTGATGCACTGAGGCAGGTGCACACAGAGCACCAGCTGCCACTTCAGTGGCTGTCATTGATATTTGGTGCCATTGGCAGGGAGAGCACCCAGCCCAGGGCTAGCCCACAGCATGTGCTCCATGGGGTTCCTTCCTGTCTTGTGCACAGTCTCATTCCCTTAGCAAGATGACCAGGCATCCCGGTGCTTTGGGAGGCTGAGTGGGAGGATTGCTTGAGGCAAGAGTTCAAGACCAGTCTGGGCAACGTAGCGAGATCCTGTCTCTATTTCCGTATTTCAAAAAAAGTCTTTTCCACAGCATAACATACTCCAGCCTCGTCCTTGGCCTCTGCATAGGTGGGGCGGTGCATACAACTTAGGAGACCCACTACTGTCTTCTGGGGGCTGACCCCGCCCCCCACTTCAGGGCCTTCTGGATTCCTAAAGTGTGAGAGGGCCACTGAGAGAACACCCTGGGCCGCGCCGCCCGCCTTGCTCCAGCCACACACACCTCTGCTGCTCCTGTCAGTTTCCTGTTGGGCATCTCTGTGCAGCGCCATGAGCTGTGACAGCCAGGGCAGCCTGGTCGACAGCAACAGCAAGAAGGGGATGCACGGGAAGGTTATGAAGCCATGGGAGAGCTCAAGAGTTGAGGGGAGCCTAGAGTTTTGGATTTTGAGAGACAGTAGGGTCAGCCTCATAAGATCTTGAAGGCAGAGATGATGGTAATAATATTAGTAACTGCAGCGACATCAGCTGAGGTTCACTGAGTGCTCACTGTGTGCTGGACACCATGCTAAGCACGTGCACATACAGTCTCATTGAATCCTCTCTGCAGCCCTGCCAGCGGGTACCATAGCCCATTGTACAGATATGAAAACTGAGGCACAAAGAGGGTGAGCAGCTGGCTGGGGGTTGCACAGCTGGTGACTTGTAGAGTGGGAATTTGGGCCCTTGATCTTGGACCCCAGTTGTGATGCTGAGTTTGTTTCTGTAGGCTGCACAGAACCCTCAGTTGGGGACATTTTAGGAAGGAGCTAGCTGCTGCTGGGACCAGTCCTCACACCTCTGCACTGTGGAGGGATTTCAGGAGAGGGTGGAGCCTTTGGCTGCATGCCCACCTCTCGACAAGGGGAGGGCAGGCCTTGGAGCAACAGTCCCAGCTGATTGTCTCCAAGGGAACAGGGGACCTTGGAAAGAAAGCTGGACACATTGGGAGGTCGAGGTGGGAAGATTACTTGAGCCCAGGAGTTTGAGACCAGCCTGGGCAACATAGCAAGACCCTGTCTCTATTTTTTTTTTTTTTTTTTTAAAGAAATAAAGCTAGGTGCTGTTTCTAGAACAAGGTGTTATGGATTCCGGCCAGCCCAAGATTCCTCTTGTTCACTACAAGGACTGAAAATGTCCTAAGTCAGCAATACATTTCTAACTCTGATTCTACAGGAGGGAAGCTGAGGCCTAGAGCAGGGACAGAAGCTATACCAAACTTCCAGATGCTCCTGCCCCATCCCAAAGCCTCTCTTCCAGGTGCCAGCAACAGCAGTAGTTTCTTAGTTTGTACCCCACCGCCCCCATTTCTCTGGTCAACGCCCCAAAGATGAATGGAGGCCTGTGTCCATCAGCTGTTGCCGTGAAACAACCCACCTTAAGACTTAGCGGTTGAAGCAACAACGACAATAATTTAATTGCTTGAAACTCTGCAATTCATGCAGAGCTGGGCAGCAGCTGCTGTTGTGTCTCCCGTGGCATTTGTGGGGCCAGTTGGGCCAACTCAATCGAGGCTGCAGGCTTCAGGACCATCCCACTTGTACTCCCGGCACCTCTATTGGGGCTGGAAATGGGCACCTCTCACTCCCCATCCCTTTCTCATCCCGGGGCCTGACTCTCCGTGTGACTTCCTGTCCTAGAGGCCCAGGAGGCCAGAGCTCTCTGAGAGGGAACATCGTAGGAAGTGGATGTGGGGGCTGCAGACTCCATAAGGGAGGAGGGGATGGAGATGGGTTGAGGAATTAAGTCCCATCTTTTCCAGGCCCAGGCTGCTTCAGAGACTTGGGCCTGTTGGTGAGAGAGATAGGTAAAGGAGAGTGAAGACAGGTGAGATCTGAGTGTAAGATGGGCTCTTGGGGTGAGTGTGAGGGTGGGCTGAAGTGAACAGGAGTAGAGGGACTGTTACAGACTGAATTGTATCCCTCCAACTCATATGTTGAAGCCCAATGTGACCTCAAGACAGATACTGCTATTTTCCCCATGTTACACATGGAGACTGGCCTAGTTCCTGCCATAACAAATGACCACAAATTCAGTGGCTAAACAATATAAATTTATTCTGTCACAGTTCTGGAAGCCAGAAGTCCAAGATCAAAAGGCTCTAAGGGAGGCTTCTTCTTTGCCCCTTCCCATTTCTGGTGGCCCCAAGAGTCCTTGGCTTGTGGCTGCATCACTCCCATCTCTGCTTCCACCGTCCCACGGCCTCATCCTTCCTGTGGATCTCTGTGTATCCTCTCTTCTGATAAACGTGCCGGTCATTGGATTTAGGAACCACCCAATCAATCAGTGTGAACTTGTCTTAACCAATTACATCTGCAAAGACTCTATTTCCGAATAGGATTACATTCTTGGGTTCTGGTCAGACAGGACTTTTGGGGGACATGGAAATCTCTTTCTGTAGTCCCACAGTCAAGGCAGCAGAGCTGGAGCTCCCACCCTGGGGACAGCATCAGAGGGGTGGTCAGGAGTGCAGGGGCCACGCTGCCCCTACTTCCCTCATCTATGATTGTCTATCTCCTGGCTGAGTTGGAGGTGACACAATGGGATGTGCAGGTACAGAAGGGGCAGAGGACTGGGGTCGCCCATCTCCCTTAAGCCCCCACCCCAAGGCAGTGCAGACATGACTGTTGAGATACCCGGCTCTCAAGCCAGCATCGAAGCCCATGGTGTCAGCCTTTTCCTTTCTCTTATGTTTTTTGGTTGGGGTATATCTCAATCCATTGGTGCTGCTGTAGCAATATACCTGAGATTGGGTAGTTTATACACAAGATAAATTTATTTCTTATAGTTCTGGAGGGTGGAAAGTCCAAAATCAAGGTGCCAGCATTGGTGTCTTGTAAGGGCCTTCTTGCTGTGTCCTCACATGGTGGAAGAGTCAAAGGGAGCAAACCCACTCCCCCAGTCTTTTTAGAAGAGCCCTGGTCCCATCCATGAGGGGTCTGCCCTTGTGATTTAGTCACTCTTAAAGTCTCCACCTCTTTACACTGTCACACTGGCCATTAAGTTTCCGCATGTGAATTTTGTGGCACACATTCACACCACAGCAGGGCAGGGGGCAGCCTTCAAGTGTGTAAGTAAAACCTGCAGGCAATAGCTCTTGAAAAGATTAAAACCTCACAAGTTAGGATTAATGTCCCTGTGGACATCACTCCCTCCCAAGTCCCTGCCTTACCTCCAGAAGTGAACACCTTTACCTGTTTGGAACATATCCCTTCAGACATTTAAAGAAATGCCTTTATTTACATGCGTGTGTGTGTGTGTGTGTGTGTGTGTGTAGGAAATACGTACTATTGCATTATGGTGCTTAACTCATTTTGTCAAAATTTTCCGTAGACGAAATAGTCAAACAACCCCACATCCTCACAGCCCAGCCCCACCTGTCACCCGCTCACGGCCAATCTTGGCTCCTCTGAGCCCCTCCCCCAATCCCAGGCATCCCCAACTCCCTGGCAAGTGTCTCAGGGTGTGTCTGCCTCCCCGGGCTGGGCTCCTCTTTTCTTAAATAACACCATTCCATCAGCACTGTCACCAACGTCAGCAAGTCTTCCTTCAGATCATCTAATGCCCATTCAGCCTCCAAATTTCCCTAGTTGTCTCAAAAATGCCTTCTCAGGCTTGGTTTGTTTGCCTCAGGATTTGCTGGGCTGTCAAAGGCCTTCGTGGGACCCCGCTCTGGGCCCCGCCGTGCCGGCATCTCCGAGGCCCATCCTGCCCAAACACGCAGCGGGCCTCCCACCTCCTCACGGCCCTGCAGCTTCCTCCTTCACTCAGTCACACCTCTATTGATGGAGACACACTTAGGTGGGTCCAGGGTTTTGCTACAAAAACAAGGCTGCAATTAACATTCTTCGTTCTTTCTGAGCCTCCTGGGTGTTTTTCTAGGGACAATGGCTTGCTGTTAGGCAGCCACTTCCCCTCTCTGAGCCGTGGCTTCCCCCTTGGAGAGGTGCAGAAGGCTGAGATTCTAACAGTATCTGCTATTCTAAGAGGAAGACTCCGTCATATACCCTGAAGCCGTGTTGTTCTGAGCAGAGGGCGGCCATGGTGTGTTGCTGTGGGAGACTTCCCACTGTGTCACTGGTCCTCAGACTCCACAGAGGGGACACTGGCGTTGGGGAGGAGCATCCTGGGGCCACCTCAGGATCTGTCCACCACACTGCCCAGGAGAAGGGCCCATGGGACTCTAGCAGTCAGAGCTGCATCTGGGGACGGTCAGAGGAGTGGGGTCTGGGAAGTGGGGTGCGGGTTGCCTTCTTTAGGGCTGGAGTGCCAGGGAGGGCAAAGCCGACAGGCACGGGTTCTTGTCCAGGCCTTGCCTCTCACTCTGCCCTTGACCTCTCCAGCCTCAGCATCCCGATCTGTGAAATGGCCACAGGGACAACACGCTCTTCCCGGGCTTGCTGTCCGTGCAGCAGTGCACACACGTTACTCCAGCACATTCAAGCACATAGAAGGTGCCCAAGAAATGTCATTTCCTTTCCCCAGACCCAGGCTGGGCTCCTATTTATTCAGTGCACAAGCAGGTGCTACTGGCTGCCTGACCAGGCTCATATCAGGAAGTCGGGTCTTTGGGGTGACTGCCTGGGCAATGCCAGTGACTCTGTTTCCCTCTCAGTCTCACAGAGGAAAGACCCCAGCTTGTGGCCAGAGGTGCTGGGCTGGGTGCAGAAGAAGGCGTTACAGGAAAGGAGGGCCCTTCCCAGTGCTCGCGACAAACCCCTCTGACCTCAGGGCCCCAGGTATGTTCTGGGAACTCCCGCTTTCCAAGCCCTTTCCGTAGATGTTTTTGACATTCATAGATGGGGAAACTGAGACCTGAAGAAGGGAGGCAGGCAGAGTGACTTGTCAATGGGCTCAGAGTGAGTTGGGGCAGGGCTAGGACAGACCCGGAGATGGGCCTCTGTCCACCAGGTCCCGAGGGCAAAGGCTGCATTCTGCTGGGGTCTCCTCTTTCATAAAGGGCCTCCTAGGACGTGTGGCAGGTTTGGAGCCAACAAGGAGGTAGCGTGGGTTGTGGGCCAAGCCCCAGCCTAAAGGACAGAGAGAGACGCCTGTGATGCTGTAGCCGTGAGCAGGGAGCCACTGCCACATCCCCCCAAAGCCAGGCGGGCATCGGGAGAAACACCAACCTGTCTCTCCTCCCATCCTCCCGGCAGGTGGGGGCTCAGAGTCCTCTGTGGGGTAGGCTCCAGGACCCAGGGCTGTGAGCCAAGCAGGACTGCGTGGACCCTCACCTCAAGCAACCCCAGGGGGTTGTCAGAACCCTGCTGTCCCCATGCATACCCACCACCCAGCACTTGTACTGTGCACAGTCGTGGGCTTAGCTCGGTATATGGGTCATGATGCATCAAAAGGGTATTTTTGCTCATGTTTCTATTAGGATTTCAAGGGGCAAGGGCAGGACAAGTGGGGCCCACTGTCCCACATTCCGTATGGAGGACTGGCAAAGAGGGTGGTGAGGCCAATTTCACCGGCCCCTCACCTCCCAGTGATGAGCACTTGAGTAGAGAAGGGAGTAGGGAAGTGAGACAGCAACTGGGGTCACCACTGTGGCTGCTGGGGCTCAGCCCTGCTGCAGGGCTGGGGAGACCTGGAGAGCCCACATCAGTCACCCCAGCCAGAATGAGGGAGCCTGGAGCCATCGGCACCTTCCACGGGGCATGAGTTGGAGGTAACTCCCAGGTATGAGGAGTGCCACTGGAGGTGAGGCCTTGCAGGGAGAGGTGACAGAAGGAGAGATGTTCCCAGATAACCACAGGTGTCCCAAGAAACAGCATCAGCTTCCAATGTCACCAGGCTCAGGGCACACAGCCACCCTGGAGCCGGTTACTGCTTCTGTCCTTCCCTCTGCAAAGGCCAGTCCTGTCTGTTTCCTGCTAAGCACAGGCCAGAGTGGGTGGGGTACTACAGAAATGAGAGATTTGAGGTTAAAGGACTTCTTTTTTTTCTTTTTTGAAACGGAGTCTTGCCCTGTCGCCCAGGCTGGAGTGCAGTGGCCGGATCTCAGCTCACTGCAAGCTCCGCCTCCCGGGTTTACGCCATTCTCCTGCCTCAGCCTCCCGAGTAGCTGGGACTACAGGCGCCCGCCACCGCGCCCGGCTAGTTTTTTGTATTTTTTAGTAGAGACGGGGTTTCACCGTGTTAGCCAGGATGGTCTCGATCTCCTGACCTCGTGATCCGCCCGTCTCGGCCTCCCAAAGTGCTGGGATTACAGGCTTGAGCCACCGCGCCCGGCCGAGGTTAAAGGACTTCTAATGACCAAGAGTGGCCAGAGGAGATCTTGTCCCTGGGCAGGTTGGAAGGACGTTGGGGGAGGATCAAAGTTGCTTCAGAGATGGGGAAACAGGCTCAGAGAAGCTCATGGCAGCCCGAGGAAGGGCCCAGCTCCTGCTGTGGGCTCCACACTCCCATCTTGGCCTCATCTTGCCATGGAAACTTGGGAACTGCCTGAGCCAGGGCTGCTCCCCAGAAACCCAGGTTCTGCAGCCCAACTGGGGGCATTGATGCCCCTGCTGTGTGTTTCATGCATTTGATGCGTAACCAGCCCTGCCATGAGTCAGGCAGT
This sequence comes from Piliocolobus tephrosceles, assembly GCF_002776525.5. NCBI lineage: Eukaryota > Metazoa > Chordata > Mammalia > Primates > Cercopithecidae > Piliocolobus > Piliocolobus tephrosceles. The sequence goes on along the minus strand of NC_045447.1, from coordinate 107,293,222 downwards.
GCAAGTCACTAAAACAAAGCTCTGGAAGTCTGAGACTTGCAAATCCCTGACCTCAGGAGCCCCTGTCACCCAACGATGGGGTTATGGCAGCAGCCCAGGGAGAGTCCCTAGGCAGCTGCCCATTGTCTTCCCAAAGCCCTCTGCCTGCCTGAGTGGGGAGAGACCCCTCCAGGATGGCCCAGCCTACCCCCACCTGCCACATTCTTCTGCGACAACACCCTGGTGCGAGGCAGGTGGCAGCCAAAAGCCCCACTGGCAGGCGGACAATGAGCCAGGATTAGGCCTGAATGACAGGCCCGACAGAGCCTTGGGTGGATCCTCACTGGGGCTACTGCTGCCCTGAGCCAGTGGGAAGGGCTTGGCTCCGAGCTGCAGTGATAGGTGGGTGTCTGTCATTGCGGGACCGCCCAGCTGCTGGGCTCTGTCCCGGGATGGCCCCTGGACCCTGAGCACTCTCAGACTGCTCTCTTCCCTGCAGCTCTGCAGCTCCCATCATCCTGTTCCCTGTGCTAAAGTCACCCAGCGGGAAGCTGGCAGGGTGGGGATCTGAACCCAGGGCCCCAGGCCTGGGGTAGTGTACACCCACCTGCACCAACCTGACACCCCTCATTTCTTCTGGAAGTCTCCCAGGCAGTCAGCACTACCTTCATTTTGCAGATGAGCAAACTGAGGCAGCCCAGCCACCAGGTGCCCATGGATGCTTGTGAGATGGAGGCTGGTGGAGGTTCCCCCGTGGGAGGTGATGCAGGGACTCTGTGGAGGGGTACCAGGAGGAACAGCTGGAGAACTCACCTTCCCTCCTACCTTGGGCTCTGGGGTCTGCCTGCATCAGCACAGGGTGGGCCTCTTGGGACAGAGACGAGAGGCCCCATGGACCTGCAGGCACTGAGATGTTAGAATCAAAACTGTCCAAGAAAGAGTGGGGCCTCTGAGGGGCTCCTTGAGGGGCTGAGGGACTGGGCAGGGTGGGCTAGGGCTGTCCTGGTTGGGAGGGGATTTGAGGCATGTCATTGGCTGGTGCCCTGAACGTCTGTCCATCCAGCCCAGAGGATGTGTCCTCCCCAGGGGTTGGGACAGAGCCTGGGTCAACCTTTAGCAGATGAATTTTAGCCCACAACGGGGAGAGACTCCTCCCCAGCCTCAAGAGCCTAGAGACGAAGTGAGCTGAAGTAGGAGGCACCTCGGGATGAGCCGCCATCCTTGGGAGGCCTGAACAACTCCTGATGACGGCAAGGAACGCTTGCCCGTCCCTGGTCCAGACCCAGGCGCTCTCTCGTCTCAGGGTCCTCTGTTAGGTGGCGATGGTTGTCCTACTTCTCTGGACCACGGTGGGAGGACAGAGGATTGTGCCCAGGAAGTGTCTGAGGCCAGTGGGTGCTTGACAGGTTAACACCCATCCAGTCCCTGCCTCTTCAATCCACCGGCCCTTCATCCTCTGCGGCACCTCCTCTTTCTCCTCTTCCCTGCTTCCTTGCCTCCTCTGTGGCCATTCTCCTGAAATGATCTCAGTGTTGGCCTCAGCATCCCTCCCCGCTGAAGAATATCACCCCCACCCCCAGGGCACACTGGGGGCCAAGTGCCTCCCTCTCTTATGGTGCCTCCTGGATCTCCAGGGAGCCTGTGACCAGCCTCGCCCGATTCCAAGCTGGGCTGAGCCATGGGTGTCAGTGTGTCCTCTGGGAGCCTGCCACAGTTTGTGACACAGACCCCTGAGGCCAGTCTCCATCCCTATCTAGTCTCTGTCCTCCCTCAAGTCCCCATGATCTGGCACGCAAACACTGAGGGAGGCTTGGGGCTGTGCCCTTCACTTCTGCATCCTGATGGCCAGACACAGGTGTGTGGCTGCCTCTCTCCTGCTGGGCACCTGGGAAGAGGAGATGGCAGGACAAGTGACCCCAGCATGCTCCCGGGTGGGGACTACTGTTCTGGGGGTGGTCACAGGATCCACTGACCAGGTTGCCAGGAAGGCAGGACACACCCAACCCCATCTCCCTGAGCCTCATTAGCTGCCCCTGGGCCCGGAGTGGACGACACATGCAGGTAGGCTCTGCAGTCCAGGGAGGTGACTCCCAGGGCCATGCCCTCTGCTGAATGACCAGGTCCCCTAATGCTGCACATTTGCTTTTCTCTTGGAACAGCCTCTGCCATCAGACATCTGCCAGGTGGAGAAAGATGGGGCCCATCTCTTCCCTTGCTCTAGCAAACGGCCAGCTGATGCCAGCATGGAACAAGGTTGGTGGGGCAGGATCTACGAATCCCTCGATTCCAAGCCTCCAGCAGACACATGCCTTCCCCTAGTCCTTCAAATACTCCTCAGTTGCTGCTGTGAAAGGAGTTTGCAGATGCCATTAAGGTCCCAATCAGGTGACCTTAATTAACAGGGAACTGACTCAGGTGGGCCTAACCTACTCAGGAGAGCCCTTTCAATCCGGTCTAGACATCAGGGACAGGCAGCCAGGGATCGAAAGCATGAGAGGAATTTCATCCAAGGAAGTCTCCATGGATGGCTTTGAAGACGGGGGGGCCATCACAGCCAGGGCTGGGGAAGGCCACTAGGAGCCGAGGGCAAGGAGGAAATGAGGACCTGGGTCCTCTCACCTCAAGGACTGAATTCTGCCAACAAGGATGAGCTGGGAAGTGGATTTTTCCCCAGAGCCTCCAGATGAAGACTCAGCCTGGCTGGCACCTCAATTCAGCCTTGTGAGACCCTGAGAAGTGAACCCAGGCATGCCAGGCCAGGCTTCCGAGCTGTGAACCTGTGAGCTGACTGACCGTGGTGTTTAAAGTGGCTAAATATGTGGTAGTTTTTATGCAACAGTGGAAAAATGAATACAGAGCCCAGCTCCGGGCCAAATGCCATCTGACCCCGAGATGGGTCTAGCAAGGTCGGTGGAGGCCAGAAGAACTGACTGAGCAGTAGACTCAGGAGCAAAAGTAGACTTACGGATTTCAGCCACAAAGTGCTGGTGTAACTTGTTACACAGCAGGAGCTAACTGCTACGGCTTGTCAACAACCACAAACTGTGAGGGAAGAAAGCCTAGGAGGTGCTGCACAGGCAGCTCTGGGAGGTTGGGGGTGGCGGGTTGGAGGTCAGGAGGCTCCACGGGATGCCTGGGGCTGAGGCAGGAAGGAAGGTGGAAAGGGCATGGGCCTTCGGGGACTTGGTGACGTGTTGGGAGGGCAGTGGAGGGAGTCTGCACGGCTGAGCTGGGGCAGGACCTCAGAGGGCCCTGGATGACTTTGTCCTGGGGGTACCAGGGAGCTATGGAGGACTTGAGCAGGACAAGGGTGTGGTCATGCTGGGGTCTGGGAATTCTCCTCTGGTGTCTGGGCTGACGGAGGGGAAGGGAAGGGAGTAGAGCAGTGAGACCAGTCAGAAGCATTTGTGTGCTCATCCTGGGAGCCTCCTCTTCAGGGTGAATGGAGGCCGAGTGATGTGGGGCTGGGAGGGGTGGAGGAGGAAAGGGAGACCTTGGCTGAGGTCTCTGAGAAAGGAGGCTCAGGCAGCAAAGGGTACACGCCGGCCCCCTAGACTGGGCCAGCAGGTCTCTTGCCTTGAGTGGGCTGGGATCTATGGGAAGGAGAGGCTGCCTCTGAGGTCCCACCAAGAGGAAGACAGTCCCAGCCAGGGGCCCCCAGGTGAGAGGCCTGACTGCCTGGGCTGTCGTGAGACTCATGGCCCCTAGATGGGCTTAGGCACAGAAACGCCTGTGAAAGACACATTCCAGACCGTTTTGCAATCTGGGAGACTGCGGTGTGGAGAGGCTGGGTAACCTGCCAAGGTAACAGGCAGTGAGTGGCCCAGGAGGGGTTTGCACAGAGGGCATCTCCTCCCTGAGGGGTGAGCAAGCGGGGAGACTGCTGCTGCGCTGTCCGGAGGTGGCTCCGTATGAGGAGGGGAGCTGGAGTCCCCACCGCCTCTGCCTCTTCCCTTCAGGAGGAGCTGGGAGTGATGTTATGACTTGGAAAGCTTGAGACCACACGAGAAACCAATTTTTGCCTCCACTTATGTAAAATAAAATAAAATAACCCCAAAGCATTTGAAGTTCTGCCCGCCTTGGCTGTATTCCCCGGGGGTTGTGTTGGAACCGCCCTGACTTTTCCTGGTGGAGGCTGTTCCAGGGAATGCCCATTCCCAGGGATTCTGGGGCCAGGGCCGGACGTGGGCCCAAGGTCTCCTCCCCAGCCCGGCTCTGCTCAGCCCCTCTCATTGCTCTACTGGCTACTGACCAGCACAGCTCCAAGTCCTAGAAAGGTAGGACCTCAGGACCTAGACTCTTCACTCTCGGGACCCTGGAGCAATGGAGACCCCGAGCCGGAGGTTCTTAGGAGACGCACAGTCCTTCAGAACTTCAGGCCACCCACTCCTTCCCATCAGAGTCTGTGGTGGTCCAGGGAAGCGCTGTCAGCCCCGAGCCAGTGAGCACCTCTGCAGACAGGAGCCCCTCATCCTGTCGTGTGACAGTGGTGCCACCAAGTTCTTCCCGTGGGGGAGCCCCCTCCTACACCCTGTGCTGCCAGGGCCTCCGCTCTGGGTGGGGAATGAGCCTCGCGCCGCTGCTCCTGCTCTCTGGGCACGATTCTCTGGTCCACGGTTTGCTCTGGCCCCTCCTTCTTCCCCTAGAAGAGTCTCCTCCTGTCACCGTCACCTCACTGGCCATTCATATCATGGGCTGTAGGGACCGGGCTGTCTCTGGGGGGTGCGTAGCCCTGTCAGTCACTTCCAGCCTGGAGACGGACAGGAGCCCGGGGCTTGTTTTACGCCTTGACAATGCTCAGGTTGTCTTTGGCAGGAAGTCAGAGCTCCCAGCAGACCGCTGTGATGACCGCAGTGCTTTCTGAGGCCTAATTTCAGTCTCTGCTGTATGTCTCTGCTTTTGCGCCCAGACGTGTGTCTTTCTCTCTCCCCTTCCCTCTGCCTCTAGTCTCTCTCCCCCC